>NW_006912130.1:0-110153 GCF_000523435.1 Bipolaris zeicola 26-R-13
TTGTTGTGGAGAAAAATTGAGTCAAAGTGGTGGGGGGTAGCAAAATTGACGTTGAGCTGGTGGTTGACGTTGAGCTGGGTAGGGCCTAGTTCGGAAGAACTAGGCACGTGGGGCGAGTACTTCCGAAACCCTTCCCACCGAAGCCGGGCTGGATTTCCTTTCGTCCCACACGCGAACCTCCTAATCGCGCCCCATTTCTCTTTTTTTTTGCTCCCAGCCTCTCTCTCTCTCTCTGTTCTCCAGATTCTTTCTCTTGTTATGAATCCGGTATAAGCTCCTATTTTTACTGGGACCTATATATGGGGTAAACGGCTTTCGTGGCAACAATCGTTTTAGGGGTCCACTTCGTCCAGCCTTGTTAGAGCCTCCGACGTTCGACCTCCGAATTTAGGACCTTTTGCCCTTTTAACAACCCAAACTTTCCCAAAAGTGTAACCCCCCGAGAACTCCTTCACCTCCACCCCACCACAAATACCGACCGCAATGCTTCCACAGCTACCAAAATTGAGTGACTATGATGTCTCGGCTCGGAATGGCTTCTTGCCGGATGAGGTACCGCTCGACGTCTTGCCAGATCGCTACTACCAACCTTGGGAAACCATCGTACGCAACTTTCAGAGCTTGATACTTTCCAAGCGACTCCGCCGGATAGTGGATGCGCTGCCTGTTCTCGAGACTGACCTTCTTCTCACCGAGGCCGAATGGCGGCGAGCATATTCTATTCTCAGCTTCATTGCGCATGGATACATCTGGGGAGGTGATAAGCCAGCCGATGTAAGTTTTGACAGTTTCCATATTACAAAGTCGCGCACAACTAACGGGAATTCATAGATTGTACCTCCATCCATTTCCATACCATTTCTCCAAACATGCAAGCATCTAGAGCTACCGCCAGTCGCTACCTTTGCAGCCGTCTGCTTGTGGAACTGGCGGCCACTGTTCGATGGTGAGCCTACAGATACTCTGGACAATCTTGCAACGCAGATGACCTTTACCGGTTCGCTGGACGAATCATGGTTCTACCTCGTCTCAGTGGCAATCGAAGCTAGAGCCGGACCAATCATTCCGATGATGATTGAAGCTATTGCAGCAGCTAGGCGTAACGACAGCGACACTATAGTACAGTGTCTGAGGTCATTTTCAGAGAGGCTAGATGAGATTGGCTCACTCCTCGAGCGCATGTACGAAAGTTGCGATCCTCACGTATTCTATCACCGAATCCGACCGTTCCTCGCAGGAAGCAAGAATATGGGAGATGCTGGGCTTCCAAACGGAGTCATGTTCGACGATGGCACTGGCCAACAGCCCTATGTGCAGTTTAGTGGTGGCAGTAACGCGCAAAGCTCCATCATCCAGTTCTTCGATGTAGTCCTCGGCGTCGAGCACCGACCCACTGGCGAGAAGCGAACAGAGCCAGGGAGCCCAGCCCCAGTCGGACCGTCTCATGGCTTCATCCAAGACATGCGCAACTACATGCCCGGCCCCCATCGCAGGTTCCTCGAGCACATGGAGAGCATCGCCAATATCCGGGAATACGTTACATCGAATCGGAGAAACCGTGCTTTGACAACGGCGTACGATGCGTGCTTGGCTATGCTGCGGACTTTACGAGACAAGCACATTCAGCTCGTCTCCCGATACATTATTATCAAGTCTCGCGAGTCGCGATCACATTCCCGGTCTCTGTCACCCAAACAAGCGACTACTCAGCGTGTCAATCTTGCCAATACCATGGCTCGTACTGGCAGCAAGAAGCTTCGAGGAACCGGCGGTACGGCTCTGATTCCTTTTCTCAAGCAAGCAAGAGACGAGACTGGTGAACCGGCAATCGATGCCTGGGCTAAGCGCTTGCTCAACAACGGACCGGCCGAGTTTGGTACGCCATCTGGTGCTTTCGATGGCGTTGTAAGACTGGGCAAGGTGGCAGAGGGATTTGGCGGAGAGGTCGAGGTCGTGGGTCTTGCTGGTACCTGGAGTGTTGACGATAGTGAAGGAGGTATCTGCCATTGGTGAATGATGAGGTAAAAACGATGATCATGTCAAAAGAAAAATGCAATTTTTTTTGGTGTTTGGGTGTTTTGGAGGGTTTGTGGGAAATATAGCCTTGGGGGATGTTGATATCCATTTCCTTTTCTTAGTATTGCGAGAAAGTGCAATAATAAATGTATTTCTTAGTGCATACTGTTGTCTTTTTTGCTGTACTCGTAAAATATTGTTGCTGGAAAATAACTCTTTACAATAACCTTGGACTGAATACGACGGATACATCCCCAACTCCCTATCGTAGTGGTGTACCAAGATGGTAAGAGACTTGTGATACAAACCTGGAAGCTGACCACGGCACAGAGAGAGAAACTATTGCATCACCCCCCCCCCATCCACGCCAACACGAATTATGTCCCGAGAATTTTCTCATATGGATGCCACATGTCTCTCGCTCCCACTCCGGCGGTAAGGGAAAGTGCCACTGTCGTCAGCGCTGCTGCTGGCGGCTGCCTTGCTGCAGGGTATTTTGGGTTGCGATTGCGCATCTCCGTATGCAAGTGGGGTGGGGGGGCGTGACGTCATACTTCACATGCCCCATCCTGTCGCGATCTTTTTCTCAAACAAATGAGAAGAAGAAAAAGTATATATAAACCTCTTCAAACCTGCAAAGACGCGAACGAAATACATACCTGATTCTCAAACAATAAACATATATATATTTTTTTGAAGGCTTCTTCAAGTTCCTTTGACGCAAAAGAGTATTCTTAACTATATCAAAACCTGATCGAACATCAAGTAATCATGTCTACCAACGAGACTTCGACCGGCCAGTCCTACCTGGACAAGGCTGTAGGCGCAGTTCAGAGCGGTATCGGGTCTTTGACTGGTAACACTGCCGACAAGGTAAGCTATTCACATCGCCCCCCCGCCCCCCAAAAAAACACATTACCTCGTCAAAAAAACAAGAGTCCTAACAACATCCCCCCTCCCCCCCAACAGGCCCAAGGCGAAGCCCGCAAAGACGTCGCAGACCAAAAACACGACCTCTCCCACACCGCCGCAAAAGCCGGTCCCATCTCCGTCACCCCCGAAGGCGGCATCGCCAAAGACTCACCGGACCGCACAAGCGGCGCGTGGAACCAAAACGTGGGCGCCGCCAAAGAAGCCGTGGGTGGTTTCCTGGGCGCCGAGGGACTAAAGCAAGAAGGTATCCGCCAGAACAAAGAGGGAAAAGGCCAGGAAGCAGCGGGCCAGGTGAATGATCTCGGAAAGGGGATTGGAGATCGTGTAGGCGGTAATATTGGGGCTGCGGTTGCGGGCATCACGGGGAATGAGGCGCAGAAGGAGGAGGCGAGACGGCAGCATGATGAGGGCAAGGCGAGGCAGAGGGGGGTTGAGGCGGATTTGCAGAAGAGGGCTGAGGCTGAGGGGGCGTGAGTATGGGTGTAGGTTTTGAGAGAGGGAGAGAGGGGGGAGGGGAAAGGGGAAATGAGGTGTGAGATTATACCCGGAGAGAATAGTGAATATACCCCCCTTTGATTGATTTCTGCTTGTTTTCTCCTTTTTTTTTGCGCGGCGATTTGAGGTTTGTGGTAATTTAGTTAAATTCCCAAGGTTTGCTTGTGTAGTAGAGTCTGCAAATGGGAGACTGGAAGTTTTTTTTTCTCTTCTTTTATTTGCATTTCCATGTCGGAATCGTGTAGTTTGGATGCAATCGTGATTTGGGTATACGGTTGGAAAATACGTCTAGTCCTTCATTATAACAGATTTGTCGTTGCGTGTGAACTTTGTGGACGGAGCGGAGCTTTCGTGTTTCGGTCACATCGTATTTTGGTTGTTCGACTGGAAAACAGGGTCTTTGATATTTACCGATTTTATCTTGTCGCACTTTCCCCCAGCAGCTCGTGGTGCGTGTGAGGTCTGCAAATGTGGTGGAGCTTTCGCATTGTAGCTAGTTATACGACGGGAAGATACGTGCCATGCGTTTGATCTTATCGTTCGGCTTGTTCCCGGTAGATTGTCGTTGCGTGTAAAGTGTGTGAAGGAGGCGGAGCTCTCGTAACTTGATCACGTTGCAGCTGGCTATACAGTTGGAGAATACGTGCCATGCTTGTTGATCTTATCGTGCAGTCTTTCCCAGCACATTGTCGTCTCAATAATAAATTGCAGGTCAGGTCCGAATGATCAGGAAACTTTGGGAGAAGATTGGCAATGCGCCAAGACCGTCCGGCTGTGATTTTTTTTGCTCATGCAGCATGCTTGCGTCGGTACATATTGTTAGTATGTAAATGACGAACAGGGTGATCATTCAAGGCATGAGAAAAAAAACCAGCCACAACCATGCTATGCCTTGAATTCCTAAAACCTGGCGGCGGCGGCTCCTAAGCCATTTGCCGAGCAGCCCGAGATTTCCCCAGAGTTTTTATAGCCACAGACCCACTATGAATCCATAGAACGACACCGCCACATGTTGAGGCGTTGAACATGACGATTAGGCGGCGATGCGAAAAGAGATCGACAAGCAAACGTTGTCATAGGCGCTTGCGTATCTACTGTGGCGCGTGCACGGTTGTGGCTTGTGCATGATTGTGGCTTACGCATCCGCATGATTGTGGCTTAGGGGCCAAGTTAGTAAGTTTTTTTTTTTGATGCGTATGACAACGGAAGAGGGCCTCGGGGGGACGCCGGGGATACTTTTTGTTACATGCGGATACGCGGTTCTGGATTCGTCCGTGGTGAGGGTTTCCATGCATGCAGCTTTCTGCGCTTACTGTACATACCCAGGTCGCTGGGGGTTTGTGCAAGTAGAAGTAAGTGTGCCTACTGTTTGCCGTGCGCTCCGTTCTCAGCGTGGCATGCGTCACCTAGGAGAGAGCGGCTCTTCCCTGTGAGCCTTGAGAGCGTGGAAGCGCTGTGGTGGGCCGACCTTGGGATGGCTTGGAACCTTGGTCTGGAATCGGATGTGTCGGACGTATGACGCCAGCCACAGTGGTAGGCGCGTGTGTTGGTTGTGGCGCCAAAAACCGGCAGCGGGTGCGCGGCATCAGTCACATCCCTGCCACCCTCATCTGTTACGTCATGCTTGTGTGGTCATGGGCCTACTCCCATCAGTCTTCCATAAATACTCCGCTGCATGCCACTGTTGCTTGCCCATTCTACCACACCCTCAAGTTACATTCAAGTTACTTGTACAGCCCTTGAACATCACCAAACAACCACTTCTTCTTACCGAGAAACCCATCAGCAACCACCACCATGCCTTTCACCGCTAGGTATGTTCAGCCTTAGCCACCGCGCGCGCTCTCTCTACTTTTGTTGGCGGCACGATGCTAATTAGACACCAGCGACATCTGCAAGATCCTCCTTGCCATCATCCTCCCACCCGTCGGTGTCTTCCTCGAGCGCGGCTGCGGCGCCGACTTCCTCATCAACATCCTGTTGACCATCCTGGGTTACATTCCGGTGAGTTCCGCTTACCCAATACATTAGCCGATTGCAATGCAGCTAACCGATTCATCCCAGGGTATCATTCATGCCCTCTACATTATATTCAAATTCTAGCCGGGCCGCGGACGAATGTTTACGATGCCGCGTTAACGGTTATGACTTTGCTGTCAAATCATCACGATACCCATCTTTTTCTCTTTTGTTTAGCACTACCACCACTACCACCAAAGTCTTATCCGCCTCCGCTCAGCTTGTAAATATCTCTCGATGCATCCATGCTGGGTCCTCCTAATCGGCATGGAATTAGTCGGATGACGCGGACCGAGATGGCAGCACCGGTTGGGCTTTGAGCATATGATAATGACCTGCTTTGTACCACGGCGTCCTTTATTTCCTGGGTTACTTTTTGGTTTGCTTTTGGTGCATCCTGGAGCATTCCGAGGAGCGTATCATAATAGGAATTTAATGGGGCACTTTACAAGCTTTACTCGTGCTATCTCCATCCTGTTCGGGAATTGTGACTGAATCGTTAAATGCAGTATTTAACGCTGCAACTAAAATATGGCCCACATCTACAACTGGTCAAGCCTTGTGACAACAGGTGTTTGCATAATGTGAACAAATCATTTACCTCCAACACATTGCTTTTTCACAGCCCAATGCCTGTCATTCAATAACTGTCGCCCAAATGTCACGCGTACAAATCGACTCCCCTGCGTATGGCTAGTCTTGCGGGCGGAGCACGATGCTTGGCACGTGCCACTCGTTCTTTCCAAGGTTACGTGTTGTGCAGCATCACCAATACCACCACCACCCACGGCCATGACACATTGCCCATTTCGAACCTATGTATTCCCTTCAGCGATCAACGTCTTACTCGCAACATTCCTATCCCTCGAAGCGCAAGCCGCGATATAAATGCCGCCCGATATGAGCTATCTCACTGCTACCCTTAGCCATGCAGAAATCAATCTTATCAGCAATCCAAACAGACCGAGCTATGAGACAATTCGCGACTTAGACGTGGCTTCTCAATCGATACGAGGCAATACAGACCAGTTTGAGGAATCACTGAGGATCAAGAATACGCTCGATGCGTTCGCACGTAGAGCTGCCGTCGAGCCGAGCCTGGAAGTGCTCGCGGCCATTTTGAACTGCGAGTACAAACTCTGGAAGATGAACGAGGGGATATCAATGCGATTTAAGCCTTTCTTATCGCATTGGATTGAATCGCTTATAGTCATTGACGGGGAGCTCGCTGCGCTGCAGCTGGACACGGTCACGAATAGCCACATGAAGAATACGGTCACGACGGATGAGATTTTGCGGATCAGAGCAAGGTGTATCAAGGGTTTGCTGGTGGACAAGCCACTACCTCCAAAGGAACCAACCTGGCGCGCATACCAGCGAATGCTCGAGAATGAGGCTGCGCTGCCAGACTTCGACATTGTACCGTATATGCAGATGCTTGTGGAGACACAGATCTGGGACAGGCTACCGGAGACGCAGGCACAAACTGTGGAAAAGCATGCGCAGAATGGGACGGAAAGGAACGGATTGCGCAAGAGCAAGACACAGGGAGTCAATGGCTCAGAGTCTTGGGAAGAGGGTATGTTGCGAAAGCTCAGGGATGCACCCGATGTAGCTGCCGATGAACTCGCGCGTCTCCCTCTTGAGATTTCGTCGCTCGATTTTCTTACTAGACTCCTTGTCGATGATACCTTCGGGGAGTTTGATGTCGACGGTCCGAACATCATCCTTCGGTTTATACAGCACGCGTTACGGCTTATAGAAGCCATGGAGGCACCTCCGCCAACTTCGGAGCTGACTACAAACGGTATACCGATTGTCGAATACGGGAAAGAAGCGCAGACCCGTGCTATCAGCATCCTGCTGTTGTTTATCAAGAATTCTATGAGCAAGGGCAAGTTGGACGCTGGAATGCTCATTTTTGAGATTCAGGAGATATGCATCAGGTACCTGTGGATGAAGGAAGTTCGCGAGTTCCGGGCTTGGATAGAGCAAGGGCCTTGGGATGATTGAAAGATGTGTAATACGAAATTGGTCGACAAGAAGATAGAGACAAGACGAACTAGAGCTACGACTTGGAGTATCGCTACTATTCTTGGCTATCATGTGAAGAAGGCGATGCGTCGAAACAGTATATCACAACGTTTGCTATGTGGCGAGGTTACTACGAGAGCACGAGAGTCTCGCAAACGTCCATGGAAATTTCAGTATTCTTCCAGAAAACGAATAGTCAATCCGCATATCTTCTCTTTCGTCATTGACGCGGGCAACGAAACACCGGAGAAGACCATGACACGGCATTACAGAATCCAGAAACTGTGGCTTGCTGCATGTTATCCCACCGCAGTACTTGTCGAAGCTGCAATTGCCAACCTTGCTTAGATGGGAAAGTGCTTCCCGGAGTATGAGTGACACGTTGAAACCGTGTTGTTGCCATATTCGGGGGGGTGGCTTTGAATGTTTCGGAAATAATCGGGGTTGGCAGTCATTGTTCCGCAAAAGAGTAGACCACGCTAGTCCACGACCGAGTCCAAACTTTAGAGTTTCAACCCTCAATCACTGAAACAACCATCAACTTTATTCCAGCGCCGGCTGCGTGGCTAACCGTTCAACACCGGAAGACCCTGCGTGGGTGATGCTTCTTGTGGGATACTATCATCTTGACTTTGTCGGTGTATAATGTTAGGGCTTTCAAACGGGCCTTGGAAGACCGGAATTCTTACGATACAGTAACTGGACCGCAAGAGCAAGGCTGTCTACATCGAAACCTCGTTCCAGCATGTGTGTTTGAATCGCCAAGTCTGGCACAAAACATGCCTGGTGATACGAATATGCGGATCATTCTTCTCAGATGCCAAACATCAATGCAGTCGGTACCGAGGCAACACGACTGCCTCTGATCGCCTGCCTGGATACGGGACATGCTTGCCCCAATCTTCTGGAGAAGATCATCCCACAGTGGAGTATCGCTTCGGACGCTTGGCTGTAGTGAAGTGTCCCACGCCCATCGTTCGACCTACACCGTCTCAGTCCACAGCTCAGCGTCTGTGCCCCGGGTATCACGACCTCAGTCCGACTCGATTACCGTTTTGAGGCACGGAACCAAGGGTGAATTTGATTTCCCCGTCCAACAAACAGACGCCTGGGCACACCGGAAACTAGGATGGGGCCTCCCGAAGTGCTTGTGTGCAGCTAAGCTTCTGGGCATTGACGCCATTACTGTTTTACACAGCAGAAGGACAAGAGAGGCAGAGAATCAAAGTGTATATAAGACACTGGGTTCCTGCCCCCCAAGTCAAAATCATCATCATTCAAACCATTAAACCAACCAGACTCACTTTCTTCTTCTTTATTAATTCTCTCTTATCCATTCCATCCTTCTAATTTCTACTTGCGCCGGACGCTTGCTCTATTCATCTTCTTATCACGCTCAAAAAATCATTCTATTACATCACTCTTGTAAATTACCCCTAACCAACCTCACATATCACCACCATCAACATGCGTTACTCCATCGTCTTCACTGCTGCCCTCGCAGCCTCCGTCCAGGCCCACGGTGTCATCACCCAGGCCATTGGTGCCAACGGTGTCACCATGCCCGGTCTTTCCGTCGCTGATGGCACTCCTCGCGACTCTGGTAACCCGCTTTCTGGTTCCGAGGCTGATACTTCCATCATCCGTGCCAAGGAGATGGGTGGCAAGGCGTCTGCTCTTGGACGTACCGCTTCCGGTCCTGTAGATGCTGGTGCGGCTATTGCTAAGTTCATGGGTACTGGTGCTGCTGGTGCCGGCGCTGCTGGCGCTGCTGGTGCTGCTGGCGCTACTGGTGCTGGTGCCAACGCTGCTGGTGCCAATGCTGCTGGTGCAGGTGCCACTGGTGCTGGTGCCGGTGCTGCTGGCGCTGGTGCCAAGGCTGCTGGTGCCAACGCTGCCGGTGCAGGTGCCGCTGGTGCAGGTACAGGTGCCGCAAAGGCAGCAGGTGCTGCTGCTGGCGGTGCTGGTGGTGCCGGTGGCGCTGCTGGAGGTCTCGCTGGTCTCCTTGGTGGCCTCGGTGGCAACAAGCGTGGTCTCCTCGATGCCCTCACCGGCGGCGCTGGCGGTGCTGGCGGTGCCGGTGCAGGCACCAAGACCCCTAAGGGAACCACCGAACAGGGTGTCGCTGCCGCTGCTGGCTCTGGTGCGTCCACTGGTCTCCCCACCACCAGCGACGATGGCACAATCACCATGACCTTCCACCAAGTCAACCAGGACGGTGCCGGTCCTCTCACTGCCCAAATCGATGCCACCTCCGGCGGTACCGACCCCGCTGCCTTCCAGGACGCCCAGGTCACCCAGAACGTTCCTGGTATCGGTATCGGAGGTCTGTCTGCTGCCTCCACCACCGACTTCCCCGTCAAGGTCCAGATGCCCGCTGGCATGACCTGCCAGGGTACCGCTGGAGGTGCCTCCAACGTCTGCGTCGTCCGCATGCAAAACGCAGCTCTCGCCGGTCCCTTTGGTGGCTCCGCTGCCTTCACCCAGAGCGCTGCGGCCAAGAAGAGGGCTGTCGAGTACAACCTCCGCAAGCGCCACATGGCCCGTGGTATCCTCGGAAAGCCCGAGTAAGCTCGTCAATATATTCAATCTTATTGGATATGAGGTGGTGTATATGTGAGAAGAGAGAGTGAGGGATGTCCTTAATGTAATGAGAAGAGCTTGGAAAGAGGACGGGGAACAGAAGAAGAGATAAGGGAAAAAAGAGATGGAATGATCAACACTTCGATAATTGAATTTTGCTGGGCAATCTTCAACTATCAAGATTATCAAGTAAATTGGTGCGGTGCATGATTTTTCCCCCTCTTTTACTTACATCAAGACTTTTTTCCTTAAGTCTTGGTGTATATAATTGACCTTATCATACGCTCATTTCTCCTTTTTTACTTGAGTTGATTGTTTCGCATCAGTCTCTTTTCTTTTACAAGTCTTTTCCTTTGTTTGGATTTTAATTGGAGGGATGGATGGTGGGGAAGGGAAAGTTGTATGAAGGGGGTTTTGCCTGCACGGGTTTCTCTGGGCTGCCCCTGGCCGCGAACACATTTTCTAATAAGAGAGAAGCAATTGTATATAGATGAATGAATAGTGAGTCTGGTTTAAAATCTTTGCATCCTTTGGTTTTGAGTGAGAATGAGTAGGTGAAGAGGGTGTTGTCTGTGGGTCAGAGTAGGATTTTGACAGAAGATCTGGGTGAGGTTAGTGGTCGTGTTTGGTTGCTGAAATGGTTGTGTATTGAAAGAAGGAGAAACGATGTGTCATGTCAAAACTAAGTGGGCCTGACGCGTGCAAGAAGTGTACGCGAACTTGATCTTTACTCACCTTCATGCAATTTTGCATTTAATATACATACATATATCATTCAAACAGGAGCACCTTGTGAGTAACCTACAGTGTCCATCGCTGTGTTGACAGGAGATGATCCGTCAAGAATGAGTTACAAAAAAAAGCTACGCAAAGCAAGTTGAGGTGATGCAGATTAAGTCAACAAATGACATGTTTTGTTGCTTGTTGCATCTTTACCCTAGATGTTGATCTTGAATTGAATGTGATGCAGAGTAGCCAAAAGTCGCAGATATTATTGATAAATCTGTTGGTATTTTTTCGTACTGTTGCAGATATCTTATTTACCAGAACGAGTGTGAGAAAGGCATGACCTGCTCACGGTATAGAAGTACTGGAGTATACTAGTTCTGTTGTGAGATATGTGCTAAGCATCCCACAGTTTTACACAGAGGAAACCCATGATTGACAAAAGCTGCAGAGAATGAAAGTATGCAGCCATATGAGATCTAGTCAATGCATATTTTACAGTCCTTTTGGGGCGAGGACTGCGCACAGTGGTGCAGTGTTCGTTAGTCGGACATTCTAGAATCTCGCAAATGTTGCTCCACCGAACACTTCCTGGACAGGCAAAATGATCACTCTCGAAATGGACCGACCGGCATAATCAAGTGCAACCGTCAGATGATAACTGACAAGAAAATGCCACTGCGCCGTCTATCGTGGTATATCAAAAGGGGAATAAGACCGCAGTTAGATGAGCGCAACCAAATGTCATGGTCGTTGAATCCGGCGCTGTGCATTTGTCGATCGGAGAAAGCAAAGCCAGTGCAATACATGCCTCTCCATGCGCCTTCCTTGCTCGTCTTATAATATCCTTGGAGCCCAACAAAGGCGATATTGTCAACACCACCGCATCTCATCATCATCAAACGCATACTCATTCCCCACAATTAACACAAAGTGAATAAGAAAACTTTGCGACCTAGATGAGGTGTGTGGTTAAGATCAACTTGCTATAATGAACAGACGGCCCTTTTTTTCTCGTCTAAGCGGTCCGATTGCGAAGGGCCGACCACAATGACCCGTCTGTAAATTTGGCTGTGGCATGTCGCGTTTGACGTCAGATGGTATGGGGGAATGTGCAAGAGATCGAAGATGACCTGTGCCATGATAAATTCTAGCGGGTTGTTATTTACTTTTCAAGGAATAGAGCCGGAACATGGGACTGGGGTGGCTGGCGTTCCGGTCCACTTGATTTGCTGTTTCTGGTAGGTACCTAGGTATCATACCATGTTGCCAGAGATCAGGTCTTGCTCATGATTTTATTATTGATTTCGATCTTGATTTCTTGAGCATGAAGTCGAACAGAGAGGCTGTGCACTCCATAGCCGAGGTAAGCTTATGCGAAAACGCGTGTTCACATTTTGTCTAGCTTTTCTGCGCAGTAGCGTGAGTAAGAGGTCCGGAAATTGCAAGAATCTCACCTCAATGGCTCGACTTGTTGATATTCATCTCTACAGAATATGCCACGAACTGCGCCAAGCCGCAGTGTTCATTGAAAAGGACAACCTACTCGAGTCCTGACAGTGAGAGGTGATGAGCGCCGCGGGGAATGTGACCGGACCAACCACGCAAGGCCGCATTGTGTGCCGATAAAATGTAGATGAGCCGCTATGCAACTAATCGACGCCCCAGCGTATACCGAGAGCGTATCCATGTCACGCTGCATACGCAAGCAGTTTCGGGGGACAACTAGGTGTAGCTGTACCACAATGTCTTGCAGATCTTGTAATGGAGAGTACAGCTGTGCATTGATCAAGGATGTAGGGCGTTGGATGGGACACCATGTCGGTGAGGGCAGACTAATCCCTACACCTCCAGTCATGATATGCGCATCAATCGCGGGGTGCCAGGTGGTGCAAATGTGGAGATGCGAAAGTCAGTCTTCGATACGCGTCCGCGGCCGTTTAGTGTGGAGAAAAACATCCCAGGACGACCACGAGGCCATTGCTGGCCCACAGTGATCACGGGAAAGCTGTTGAACTTGTATGGATGATTTTAACATGAGTGAGCGGCATGGCGGGGTTGTGTGCAGTAGAGAGGTTGCGGCTGGCGCGAGTGCAGATGGACAAGTTTACCATGTCTTTTTTTCTGATTCATGCTGTATCCTTCACCAAAACCAGCAGGCGATTTCGGAACGGCTAGCCCAAAGGAGTTTAGCGACGCACTGACGCTCCCGCACACCCTTGCGATCGATGGACAACGACTTCTGACGTATGTCGTTCCCTCCAGAGTCGTCATCTTGACTTTTCGATCTCAGCATCCCGCTGCTTACACATTTACTACACACGCGACATGTGGGGAGAGATTGTCGCTTTTGAAACAGCCTACTGAGTGCCTAGAGGAGAAAAAAGACAGACTACTGGAGACAAGCCATAGGCGAACGCAAATGTGTGGAACACGCACCCATTTTCTTGATTACAAGGAATCCGGCAGCAGGCATTGCCAGCATTGCGCTGCAGTGGCGCCATGAGCCGTTGCGATAGAGCACGCTGAGCGGTAGGATCTTTCAAGCATGAGCGGTGAGAGGACAGAGACGGCAAATGAATGGCTCCATGCATGGTGTTGCAATTTAGCAACATGCAGCACGCGGCTCAAGTCGCTAGCGTATGCTAAACTAGGCGTCGAACTGCGGAAGAGATGGAACGGAAGGTTGAGACGAGTAGTCGGCGACAGGCGGCCGGTCACTGAGCGGCATGGACACCTACCCAGGGTGCTAACAAGGCCAATGCCGGAGTACTATGCTCCAATCCATTCGAGCGAAGCTAGCAAACTTGCCGTATCAAGACACGAAGCCATCGCAACACCATACCGCAGCGTTTACGACTCAGTACGCGCTGTACGCACAACAGGGGCATAGTTGGCAATTCTCCCGTCGACTAAATCCTCAACATATGTGGCGAATGAGTGATGAGCACACCAAAAGGAACCGCGATAAGATCTCCATGACCCTGATCTTCAACTTAGTCATTGAAATCCGGCTCGGCATCTCACGGACTTGACCATCAGACATCTTGGGATGCTGGGTTGCGACTCGTTGATGGAACATGTGATGCAGCGCACTCTTCATCCACCACGATGAAATTGCCTCAACTCCATCCAAGTGTCTTGGTAGACGGTCTTATCCTACCTATCAAGCGCTACGACACCGGAGTTCATCTCACCCTGCATTTCGACTGTGGCGCACAAGCCAACCTCCCCACATTCATGGCATTCTTCGGCACCCCTGTTCCGTGACGGAAGGGAGGGGGGCGAACAACACACCATTGCAACGCTGGTACCAACAACGACAGCACGGCTAACCAATCGGGCTATGCTGTTATCAAGGTACACACCATCAAGAGATGCAGGGACGGGCGGTTGCCATATCTCGCGAGAAAAGGAACGCGTCCGTTCAGTCCTTTATCATTGGTTCTCGAGACTGCCTGTGCATCGCCTGTGCAAAGACAGACCAACTGTATCTGTGTGACTCAAAAGGGGAAATCGGAGCAATGGTTTGGTCCCTTGATCATACGAGGATGCAGAGGACACATGTCCGCGCCGTTCTATGCCAATGTTTGCGAATGCTCGGAACCGTCCTAGCGCTCTTGGACAAGACATCATGCACAACGATGTCGTTATGCATTCCGCCTACCCCTCCCCTTTCACCGGGCGAATCAAGCAAGCGTATCCATGCCACACGTATCTTTTGCGGTTTGAATCCCATCCGGCGGCATTTGTGGTTTGTTTTCATATCGGGCGAATACGTACATACCACGTACCGTTCGAAGCCCCCACACGTACGACTTCTCCCTGTCTTGTCCAAAAGCAGTGAACACGGCATGAATATCTCTTGCATAGCAGGCTATATCCCAGCCGTGATATGGAACTGGGGGGTTAAAGAGTGAAATTGCGTGAAATTCGGTCAACGGCCCTTTTTCCCCAGTTTGGTCTTTGATATTCCGCTTTAGGAGTGGAATCGGCGCACGATTAGTGGCTGTCCAGCTCGCTCTGTGACTTGTCTGTTTGCAAAAAAAGAATAAAATCAATCCACATTAAATAAACCCAGCAAGACTTTGCCAATAAGATAAACAGAGACGATGTGAGTCGAGTTGAGCAAATCAGAGAAGAGTAACACATGCACTGCACGTATTACCGCTATACGCGAGACTAGAGTGCGCACCGTGCATACCTGCATCCCCCTACTGTACGCGATCGTGAAGCGCAACAAAGGGAAAAAACTCCTTCAGGGTCCGCTCTAATCCCCATTCTTTTTTGTCCTCCTGCTCGTGCACGTCATTCATTTCATTTCCCTTTTTTCTCCTCGGTTGCGCTCTATACGAACGGGGGGAAGGGAAGGGAAGGGAAGGGAGGGTTGTGTTTATGAAAGGAAACATCGAAACTTTAACGCGTTACCCACCCCCCCCCCCTCATCACAACGTTGGAACTTACGCATGTATCTAGCCGGTAACATTCACGTTTTCTAAAAACACACCCACCCACACACGTACGGAGATACATAGAACAAACACACACGTGCCACAAAACTATCATCAAACTATAACTAGTATAATCCTTTAAAACAAGGAACAAGCGGTAATAAAATCCACATCTGTATACGAAGAATACATAACACCAAGCCCAAACGCGAAAAATCATGATTTACTTACCAACCCACCTTAAAATTACTCACTTACACACACACGCTTTCATTTCGGCCAAGCAAAGAAAACCACCCGCGACAGCGGCACACACACCCCCCTCTCTCTACTTCGGCTCCCAAAGGATCTCCCCGTAGGATTCTTCAGCACGAGCCCAGCTTATCACCTGTACAATTGTGGAATTCGGCGTATGTGTGTGTGTGCAGCCACCCCCCCCTCTCCAACCCTCCTCTTCTTCTTCATGTTTTCCAGTCAAGCTACTTTACACGTGTGAAATGTGTGTCTACGAAACAGGAAGTGGGTTAGAAGATGGGGGAAGAAAAGAGGAGGAGGGAGGACCAAGCCAAGCCTACTAGCAAAGCAAAAAAAAAGGAATAGTAGCACACAACCTTTTAAGTGGATACCCTTAACCTGCTGATCGGGATTTCAAAAGGGTAGGGATAGTTTTTGCATGGCGCTGCGGTGCGTGCGTTGGGTGCGGCGGTTGATTTCAGAGTTTCATGTGGGTATTCTTTTTGGCTTGGTTCTCTTTGGGGCTTTACCTTTTGCTTACTCGTTGCTGCGCGTGCTGATGCGAATGCTTGCTGCGAAGGTGATGATGGGCGTAGTTAGTGGATACAGACATGCGCTTGAGGTGTGGAGAGGCGAAGTCGCAGGGGGGAGAGATGGGGCCCGGAAACGGGTAGCGCGGCAAGGCGATTCACGTGAGTGGGACTGTTTTCTGGTGGTGGGTGGTGGGTGGTGTGCATGGGTTGTTGAGACAAGGTTTCAAGGACATTTGGGTTGTGAGCGGGGAGTGTGATGTGTGGCGAATAATGTTTGTTGGGGGTGTGACTGACTAGACATGTGTATGTTTCACTGTACATAGATTAGTTTGGGACATGGAGGCAGCAGCATATCTGAAAACGGCATTTCAATAATAGAGTCTTGTTTTGGAAGCGTGTAAGTTTTGAATTCACAAGCTATGTATGTATAGAGAAGAGATAAAAAAAAGACCCGTCATCTGTCCAGCTCGACACTGATGATAGTGGAGCGCTTGCGGAGTGAAGCTAAGGACAGGCGAGATGCCGTACATGCTTTGGGGCAAAAAATAATAGTAACACTGGTTTGGGTATTCGACAAAAGGAAAAGCGACCGATGCCACGCTCCAGCACTTGGAGGTGATGAGACAAGGAGAATTTCTGCGCGCGTCCATGCTCTAAAAGAATGAGACCGTTTCCACAACATTCCTTCTATGGTGTTGTTGTATCTGACGTGATTCCTTGTTATTTTTGTCTTATTTTCGTGGATGAGTGTGGTGATGAACGCCGTGAATGCTCCTTGCCATGGCCGTATGAGAACAGTAAAAACTCCGGGTGTGTAACCAAAGGAAAGGCGTGTAGGGTAATGACTTGTTTTGTGTTGATGCTTAGGCAACTTTTGTATAGACGGTGCGGGTTGGTGATAGTGGTAAAATCATCTGCCGCCGACGGAGGTGGTCCTGCCGGGAGAGTACTCGCCTCGACGACGAGCCTCCTCACGAATGAACTTTTCAACGTGCTGGTCGGCCTCGGCTCGGCTTACACCAGCTGTGAGGTAGCCGCCGACCTCATCCTCGAGCTCTAGGGGTGTGACGGCTCCAGGGCTAGCTAGAGGCTCAAGACGAGGGCTGGTTGGCCTGGGTCCAAAGCCCTTGTGCTGACGGCTAGTGTTGGCGAGAAGCTGCTGCTGGTAGAGGTACATTTGTCTTTGGACCTCAAATTGCCTGTTGGATGATCGAGGAGAGGCGGGCGAGTGCGGGCTGTCGGGACCAGCGATTGGTGTGTTTGCTTGGCTGGAGTGGCTGGAGCTTTGGGAAGAGGCATAGTTGGCGGGATGGAAGCGAGGCAGCGAGGGAAGCCTTAAATGGGCAGCAGGACCATGGTTGCTAGACTGACGCGGGTTCAGAGCTGGCCGGCGTCGAGCCTGGGAAGGGATATCGAGAGGTTGGGACCTGGGGGACAGAGGAGAACTGATGGCAGGCATGGTGCGGTCAGAGGATCGTTGCATATTCTGGTGGTGGTGGTGGTGATGGGAGTGGTGAGAGGTGGTGTCGGATTTGAAGATGACTCGCGAAAGAGAGGGCGACGCTGGCGGCGATCTCATATGATGGGGTGGCGAGAGGACCTCGTCTGACCTTTTTGAACAAAGGAGACGGGCTGGCTGGATTGATATACCAACGGTCTTCCCAAATAGTAGTGGTGGATGTGGAGGAGAGTAGCGCAGTGCCGAGGGGAAACGAGGCACAGGCAGCGGCGGTGACCAATATATGTAGGCATATGGATGTATTTGGTAGTGGGAGGGTCCAGCAGGCGTCGGGGATGGTAGCCGATGTTAATGGCATAGTAGGGCGGTGATCTTCCGCTTGGAGGCGCCGTCGTGCGGTAATCGTGCCTGAGAGGGTTGCAGGGTACAGGGCCGCCGTGTGGAGCCCGTTTCAATAATGGTGGCTCGCACCCGCCAAGGGAGGTGGTGCTGGGGCTGCTGGGGCTGCTGGCGACGCCCAATCTCAGCGAGTGGGAAGGGAACAGGGCCCGGCGTGTTGGCGGTGCGTGGATAGCTACGGCTATGGCTACGGCTACGTGGGCATGACTATCTCGTCATGCAGAATGGGTGGCCCTGGTTTGCCGATGTGCATGGCCATGATGGTGGAGGGCGGGGCGTTTTTTTCCGTCGGTGGTGGTGAATGTTCCTTGCCTTGTGCACCATGGGCTTTGATGACGCAGTGCAACAAGAACAAGAATACCGGCTGCCCTCTCCAACCCCAATGCCAGCCCCGGCGCTAAACGCGTTGTGCGAAGACGCCATGGCCAAACCTGAATTCCAATTTGCCCTGCAGCGCGGGGGGCCCTGCGTGTGCGCGCCCGTTGCAGTCCTGCCCGTCGGGGGCTGCTCGAATGTGCGCTGTTCTGTTCTGTTCTGTTCTGTTGCGCTCTGCCGTGCCGTGTCGTGGCGCATATCGGCGTGTATGTGTGGTGTGGGTGGTGTACATACATATGTACTATGTACATAGTAGACGGAGAAAACGCCCGCAAGACACAACACAACACCACACCACACCACACTACATAACACCACACCACACAACACTATATCAGCGCCAGTTCACCATCGTGACCCTACTAGGCATACGCGTCGGTGTAGGCGCTGTAGGTGTAGTGCAGTGTAGTGCAGTGTAGTGTCGTGTAGTGCCGTGTGCCAGCGACGCCACACATCTTCGACCCAATTCGCGGCAACCATCGATCGAGATCCAAGACGCGTCTTTCCCCTCAAGCCCCCCGAACTTCACCCCGTACTTCACCGAGTGGCAAGCCATCCGTCTCCATGTCCAACGTCCAGATGCGCCTCGACTGGTAGTTGGTTCTAGACAAAACTCCATGGATCTTCTAGCACTCTCCCTAGTTACTCGCTATGACGATGAACTAGAATTCCCCCTCTTGTGCCGTTAGACCACCACCCACAGAAACATCGCGGCTTTTCGGTCCGCCCCTAGATGCCGTCATCAACTTCACTCACACTTTACAGCATGCACTCCACCATGTACCTGTACACGTGCAAGACACCGACATTCCATGCAGGGACAAGCAGTCTAGCTCAAAATCCGCTTACCTGTGCGTGTACCACTGTATCCAGCAACGGCTAACGTTCCGCTACCTGCTTGTGCTCACTTCCCACACTGCACCCGGCGACCCGAACCACCCTACAAAGTCCGTCCACCGCCTCTCTACTAGCCAAAACTACTGTGGCATGACGCCTCCAGTGACGTTGGAAGAGCTAATTACCCCACGTTTCCAAACTCTCTACACAACAACAATGACGGCTGCAGGGTGCGGGACAAGACACGCCAATCTTGACAAGACACATGACCCTCTCACTGCATGCAACAAAGAAAAAAGCAACAAAGGTTTCCCATCCAACGTGCGTGTCAGTCATGGTGCCGTGAATTTGTTGGATTTGCTCGTGTGCAACTGCCTCTTCTCTATCCCCTCGCTCCAAGCTTCTCTAGAGCACGCACGCCCTGTTCTTCCCACTCCGCCTTTGTTATCCACATGTTTTCCTTGTCTGCCATGATGTTTGCCAGCACGGCACCTCCCAAGAAGACCATGTGCCTTCGCCGAGGCGGGTCCTCGATGCGCACCTTGAATTTCTACACAAGTGTTAGTGCCAGTGACCCCAACAATCAATCTGTTACTCACGTTGAGTCGCTCTGGGTTTCCGCCTAGAACCTTGGTGAGCCACAGCTGCTTCAGCTCCTTCTCCAACCGACTGGGCAGACCCGGGTACATGCTGCTTCCACCACTCAGCACAATGGCCTTGTACAGACTGCTTCGCACATCCACATCGGCCGACTGGATCGTGTTGAACAGGAACTCGGCGATACCGGGCTGTTCCACATCCACAAGGTGAGGCTGGAACAGACATTCAGGGGCCTCGAAACGCTCACTGCCCACTCGGATCACTCGACCGTCCGGAAGAGTGTATGACTCCACCAGCACTGTTGTGTCTTCGCTGAGGCGCTGGTCCAACTCGAGGTCGTATGATACGTAGCAGAGCTTCTCTTTGATTTGTCGCACCGTTTCGAAGTCGGCGGTTCGGTTCAGTGCGTATCCCCTCCGTAGAAGGAGCGCGATGAGATTGCGGGTCACATCACGTCCGGCGACATCAAGACGTCGAGTGAGGTGGTTGAGCACGGTGCTCTCGTAGACGGGAACAATATGTGTAACACCATCTCCTGAATCGACGACTACACCAGATGAGAGACCCTGTGCGTATAGAGCCAGCACAGCCTGGATAGCCACGTAGACACCACCAAAGTTGTAACGCTCAAACATGACTTCGCACATGGTCTCGCGGTTCTTGAGGGGGTTCATGGGCGGTTCAGTGAGTAGGATCTTGCGGCCAGTTGGGTCGATCTTCATCTTCTCGTAGAAAGTGTAGTCCCACAGTTGTTGCATGTCGTCCCAGCGCTTCACGATACCGTTCTCCATCTGTATGTCAAGTGATCAGTGTGTAATTCTGGACAACCATTCCCTTGCAATGACCACATACGGGGTAGGTAATCTGAAGCATTGAGCGCGCCTCTGCAGCCTCGTCACCGCACATGATGTCCTTGAGCTGAATATCACCCGTGTTTTGCTCCTCGGTTCGCAGAATGGGCCGGCCGACTATCGAAGGGTACTGGTGATCCGGGAAGTTCTGTAGTAGCCATGGTCAGCTTTGCAGGTTTCGTGTTGTGCTCCAATCGACACTCACCTGTCCGGCATAACCCGCCTTCAGGAAACCAGTCCCGCCATCGAGAACTAATTGGTAGGGTAAGCAGAGCCTCTAGAATTACCAAAGGTGCATTGCTTACCAATAGGAGCTTCAGCCATCTTGTAAAAGGCTCTGGAGAGTTGCTGGGGTGAGGGAGGGTGGATGTTGAGAGCTGGCTGTAGCTCGGGTGCCTACGTGCCTTGAGGTTGACGACGTTGGCGGCGGGGCGCTGATGGCTGGCCGGGGGTCCGTGAGCATTCAAACGGGCAAAGCAGATGGTCGAGCTACAACTTGAAATGCACCGGCTACTTTTGATTATACCAAAATCTGCGTTCTAATTTCAGGCTGAGAATTGTTAGACGAATGTAATGTGTTATATTATTTGGTCCCAGCACGGATTTCTTCCAGTTGGGCACCCAAGAGAGACTGCTTGCGTGCTGCCCAAGGATCATCTCATGTATGCAATCAATGCCAAAAAAGAGCCATGTTCATGATTTATCATCTCCCCAAATGCTTCATATCAGTTGTACATGCATTTTTCAGGTCTCGTCCCCGATACTCGTGGTCACCCATCGGGAGCGAGCTTGCTTGCTTGCGTGGTCACCCACCTTGAAAGTTGCGACTTGCACATCGCTACTAAGCGACATGGTCCGAGCGCCCACTCCAATATTCAGACGCCTTGCACCACCACCCTCGAACTTTCTCTCCTCAGCCGAATCTACTAACAGCAGCCGGTCAAGATGCCTTTCGTAAGTACACCTTAAGTTGCTCTCGCAACGAGAACTCCCTCCCTATCACCGCCGTCACGGCAACCCCGCTTCGACGGTTTGTCGAGTGGAGTCTTTGCGAGATGCTTCGAATGCGGGTTTGAAGCGCAAATCGCTGACTCTGGGAAAAGTCCAAGCTCCAGAAGAACGACGCCTACTTCTCGCGGTACCAAGTCAAGTACAAGCGCCGCCGACAGGGAAAGAGTACGTACTAGACGAATTGCCTTGTTTGCGACCACATCTAACAGTTGGCAGCCGACTACTATGCCCGTAAGAGGTTGATCACCCAGGCCAAGAACAAGTACAATGCGCCCAAGTACCGCCTCGTCGTTCGCTTCACCAACAAGGACATCATCTGCCAAATCGTCCACTCCGAGATTGGCGGAGACAAGGTCTTCATGGCTGCTTAGTACGTTGCACGCGACTTGGACTCAACATGAATTGCGGTTAACAAACGCACAGCGCTCACGAGCTGAAGGCCTACGGCATCACCCACGGTCTTACCAACTGGGCCGCTGCCTACGCCACCGGTCTCCTCCTTGCCCGCCGTGTTCTCAAGAAGCTCAAGATCGACGAGAACTTCGTCGGTGTTGAGGAGGCTGATGGTGAGTTCACCCTCACCGAGGCCGCCGAGGTTGACGGTGAGGAGCGCCGCCCATTCAAGGTCTTCCTTGATGTCGGTCTCACCCGCACCTCCACCGGTGCCCGTGTCTTCGGTGCCATGAAGGGTTGCTCTGACGGTGGTGTCTTCGTTCCCCACTCCGAGAACCGTTTCCCTGGATACGACATCGAAGCCAAGGAGCTCGACGCCGAGACCCTCCGCAAGTACATCTTCGGTGGTCACGTTGCTGAGTACATGGAGACCCTCGCCGACGACGACGAGGAGCGCTACAAGTCCCAGTTCAGCGGCTACATTGAGGACGACATCGAGGCTGATGGCCTTGAGGAGCTCTACCAGGATGCCCACAAGCAGATCCGCGAGGACCCCTGGAAGAAGGAGGAGGGTGCTGGCCCCAAGAAGACCAAGGAGGAGTGGGCTGCGGAGTCCAAGAAGTACAGGACCAAGAAGCTCACCAAGGCCGAGAAGGAGGAGCGCGTCAAGGCGAAGATCGCCGAGCTTACTTCTGCTTAAGTGGTAGCCCTTTCTTCTTCACACTCTGTTCTATCATGAAAAAAGTACGGCTCTGGCGTCTGGGGATGACATGGGAAGCATGCCTGTCATGACAGGATACATGTTCTGTACTTAGCCTTTCACGACCCTCAATGAGAAGATAAGACGACGGGCCACGCAGTTGGCTGTCGCAAACAAGATACCCCCTTTTCATACAAGTGTGCCCACTCGCTCTGCATAGGTGAAACATGGTGAAACATGGTGAAATGCAATGACATGGCCCATCTGATTTGCGCGTTGATGGCAGCAGGCTGTTGTGTAAGTAGACAATTTTGCCTTTGAGTTTGCCTCTGGCGGTTTGGTTCTAGATAGTCTTGGCTGTGTATGCGTGTGTAAGTATTGGTTCGCGAGGGTCAGGTGTCTGGGTCCACGAGGGGGCACATGACCCCGGGTACGGATGATGGGAGGGCCCGGCAAGGATTGCATCATGTTCGCGACTGGTCACGACGGGAAAGACGCCAACATGTAGTAGTGTATGTATGCAGTAGTAATCACATACGTAGCAAGCAGTAGTACATACGTACTAGTAGGTTGTATATTTATTACGGTGTTGGCGGAGAGAGAGCTGAGGAGGAGCCGAAGCAAGCAGCCGAGAGCGTCTTTCGTCATCGCCCCGGCCCCAATATACATACGTGCTAAGCACCGTCGCGCACGTTCGCCATCACCTCGCTGCTCGCCATCGGCCGAAGATCGCACAGGGCAGCTTTTTGAATTTGAGCCCAAGTTCTGACGTGAGCACCACGGGTCGACTGATATTGTATTCGGCTCCTGGCAGAACAGCATCCGGGAGCATTTCCTCAGCATTTCCAATCAGCGCGTGGCGTGGGTTGATTACTCCGAACTCAGCTCAGCCAGACCCCGCAGACTCCCGACTCCCTCACCGAGGGTATTCGCAACCCTGACGCATGTCGCCCCTGGATAATACGGGTACACAATGACAACCATCCAGACATCGACCGATGCTGCGTCCGCCATGGAGGACATACATGGTGTAGATGTATCGTGGCTGCATCACTCGACTAGAGGTAAGGCCCGCTTACCCTGGGTGGAGACCGCTCGGCTTTGCGGCGCGACCCTGGATTACTCTCTCTGTCTCGTGTGAGAGAGCACTGCTAACGTTGCACTCTTTACCACAGATCATCACCATCGCCAACAGGCCCCGTCATCGCCAGGCCTGAGTAGAGATGCGCCGCCCAAAACCTCATCCCATGGCGGAATACCTGCTCGGCCCCGCCATGACGAGCAGCAAATCCAGAAGCCGACACCGGCGACCAACAGACCCGCATCTCCCCCACGACCGTCTCCTGTCGCACCTGCACCTGCACCCACATCTCCTATGACCGCGACTCCTCCCATCAAGGTACCGCCGAAGCGACCGACACTACTCAGCCGAGGCAGTTCTGAAAAGAATGTCAACGGAACCACACCACCAGACTCGAGACTCACGTCGCGGCGCAACTCATGGATGAACACCATCAGTTCCAAATTCTCCTCGCAGAACTCGCCGGCGCAAACTACCCACGCCCAAGCCCAGGGATCGCATGTATCCCCCAACAACGCCTCTCCCTCGGCCAACGGTGCCCTGAACGGCATACAAGCAGCTTCGACAGGACACAATGGCGCCCCTGACCCCTATGTTCCACAACAGCCCAAGACTTCATTCGTTGGCAATGTCCTTCGGCGCCTGTCTTCGGGGTCGCAAGTCAGTGCTGTTGGCAAGGTCTATCCCAACGGAGGCGTGTGCCCGCGCAAAGTCATGAACATTGACCCAAACCGAGAACGATGTTTAGTGCCCGAGCTTGACCAGCACAAACTGCGCAAGGTTGCATTCTGTGTCGACGTTGAGATTGCTGGAGGGCCCAAGTACAAGGACGAAGTGGCTACAGATGAGAAGCAGCCAAAGCAAAAAGAAAAGAAGATGAAGGAGCGCGGTGAAGGCGAGGCACTCAAGAACCCGGATACTGTGGTTGAGCAAAAGGACAAAGCAGGTGTTGTCGCTGTCGCGCAAGAGGCAGTTGGAAACGAATACGAGCCCAACCCTGAAGGCACAGTCATAGAGGACAAGCAGGAGACGAGCAAGAAAAAAGAAAAGAAGAAGCGATCGGAAGCTGAACGGAAGGAAAGGAAAGAGAAGAAGCGCAGAAAAGCCGAGGAGAACGGCACAGTACCTCTAGAGTTGACCAGAGATGACGATAGCGGTAGCGCTGAAGGTGTATCTGCTGCGTCAAGGACAACGGCACCTCCTCGCGCCCAGGATCGGCCAACGATTGATCCACTGCGCATCTACAGACGATGCTGTCAACTGCGCGAATCTCCTATCCTCAAGCGTATCAGTGACCAATTGGCAGCCCCGAGCGCATGCACTGTTGTTCAGCCCGGTGTCGTCACCTGTCTGGATTTGACTGGATCGCGGTTACAACTAGCAGATTTTCTCACTCTATCCGATTGGCTGGCTATCGTGCCTGTAAAGAAATTGTTCTTGGAGGACGCAGATCTGACTGATGAAAAGATACGCCTTGTTCTCGCCGGTCTACTCGCTGCCAGGGTTCCAGAACCACCAAAACGTCGTAGTCAGTCCAGCGAAGATGCGCAGGATGGGCTTTGCCAACCAGGTTCTTCGGCAGTGAAAAAGCTGATTCTGAAGAACAACCCCAAAATCACATCTGAGGGCTGGAAACACATTGCACTCTTCCTATACATGTGCAAATCCATCATGGCAGTCGACGTCTCGATGATTCCATTTCCAAACTCTCAACCGCAGGTGGCCTCCCCATCTTCAGAAAGCGCACCAGTTCTGTCACCTACCAAAGACACCAAGTCAGTGGATATTGCGGATATCTTCTCGAAAGCCATTTCCGAGCGCTTGGGTGGTTCCGAGCTACAAGAATTAGTCATGGCCGAGTGTAACCTGAATTCTGCAAGCATCCGCAAAATCATCGATGGCTGTGTCATTAGTGGTATCCAGCGTCTCAGTCTTGCAACAAACGACATAGATAGCGAAGGGCTTGAACATGTGTTACGGTACTTGCGTTCCGGGGTCTGTCAAGGTCTCGATATCGGAGGCAATGATCTCAGATCTTGGGTAGGCCAGCTTGGTGAAAGCATAAGACACTGCGAAAACAGTCCACTGTGGGCTTTATGCTTGCAAGACACCGGTCTTACTCCTGAATCGCTCAAGGCACTATTTCCAGTCCTTGTATCTTTGCCGTCCTTCAAATTCTTGGATCTTTCGCATAACAGGGGCCTCTTCATGGGCCAGACTTCGCTATGTCTGCTAAGGAAATACATGCCCCAGTTCAAAGAACTGAAACGGATACATCTTGTAAACGTGGACATGAAGCTTGAAGATGCGATAGCCATCGCTGAAATTCTTCCCGACTGTCCGCAAATTGCGCACATCAATCTTCTTGAAAACCCCGAAATCACACGCGTGGCAACTTCTACAGACGAGGAAACCCAAGAAGATGCTGCTGCGCTGTACGCATCTCTCACACTTGCGGCCAAATTGTCAAAATCACTTATATGTGTCGACGTCGACATACCAGCTCCCGAACAGAGCGAAGTCGTCAAGGCACTCGCAAAACAAGTTGTGGCATACTGTTTGCGTAATATCGAATCCATCAACGAAGTGCCTGAACTTCGTGCTGCACCAAAACAAGTCGAAGTACCGCGCATCTTGATGCGTCTTGTGGGCCCAGACAATGAAGATGATAAAGAGAACGACAATGCATCGTCAGCCGATGATGACTACATTATCGGCAGCACGGGTATTGCTAAAGCCATGAGCTATTGCTTATCTAACAAGGAGTCGGATCTCAGTAGAGTGTCAGTTCCAAGCGGCACTTCGACTCCAAGGAGTAGAGGCTTAGTTCCAGTACTGGAGGAGCCAAGCAAGGCAAGAGCAATGTCTAAAGACTTGCTTGATACGGCGCGTACCACACGATCAAGAATCCAGCCTGCATTGATTCGAGAGGCGAAGAGCGGGAATGATGCTAACTACCGTATGTCATATCACCTTAGCATTTTTGAAATACAGCTAACACGCAAAGGCCGTTTATTGTTCTTGGATCAAACCCTCCAGGGTATGATCCAGCGCTTTGAAGACGAATATCCAGAAACCCGTCTCCAGCCTTCAGAAGCTGCCTCTATTTCTAGCTCCTTACCAAGCGCTTCACCGACTGCTTCTACAGCTCCTGCCCTCGAAAACAGCGTCTTAACAGACATGACGGCCCCTGAATCCGATGAGGACGAACCTCCTACTACACTTCGCTCGCGCCACAACTCCGATGTCTCTCTCGCATCCCGTAACATGTCCCTTGAAGAAGGTCGTCTGCATCGCTTTGGCCACCGCGTGCGCACTGGTCTTCTCAACTCCCGCCCAAGCACGCCTGATGATTCTGAGAACCAGTCTTCCTTCCTTTCGAGCACGGCAGACGATGAAGGATTCCCTGAGCACATTGAATCGTTGCGCGAATACTTCATGAACCACAGTGGCGATGATGAGCTCAGGCATATGATTGAGGGTAAAGGATGGGAAGAGGCTTTTGACAGCGTAGTGAAGAACGCCGAGGAGCTGAAGAACTTGGAGAGAGAGGACCCAACCCATTTCAAGATCTTCAAGGAAAGTCAAATTGCTGCCTTGAAAAATCGTAATCCAGACCTGTTTGCTCCAGGGGAGAAGCACGTCAAGAGCGACGGAGATGGTGATGATTTTGCTGTTGAAGACTAGACTAGGAACCGTTTAATACCACGATTCTGGGGGAATGGGCAATGTAAAGTAAGTGTTGGACATTCACTGTTGACTTGAGATACCAGAAGAGACCCTGAGCGTCTCGATTCGCGTAGTTTTGTATTCTTTTTACATTTTCAGCACGTAACCAATGCACCTCGTGTAATGAGGTGGTTGAAGTAATGTTACTTTGATGTTACGTGAGCACTCATACTACCTTTGTAAAGGTTCTTTAGCATCGCAATTCGTGACAACTCTGAAGGAGATGAATCCAGCTAGAGACGTCTCCTAATATGAAATCATTGAGAGCTGATTTGAGAGTGCCCAAAATCGCCTCATACTCACGCCACCACGGACCACTTTCGCGACGCACACTAATGCTGCTTCGTGCATGTTGCTTCGTGCATGCTCCAATCACAAAGGTTCATATATAATCATTTATCTCTAAAGAGTGAGCATTTCCAAGCCTTCACGATGCCCAGCGTCACTACCGCCTCCTTCTACTTACTCTTAGTTCTTGCCATATCAATTCAATCTTTTCTACCTTCTCCTGAAACAAACATGACATCCGTCAGCAGCCCATGGGCCGATACTCCATGTGAACTCATCACTACACCACAGCATGCGACAGGAAAAGTATTTTGTTTTCAATAAAAAAACATCCCACTTACTGGAAAATTATACTGATTTCTTCATCTCTTAGACCGACATTTTCACCGTCGGCGCCACACACATGGCACACATCCACAACGCCATCCTCCGCGGCTACAACTCCATCTACCTCCAAGCACCCCTCGTCAAAGACACCGACAAAGCTGCATTCGTAGGCTACGCACTGACATGGTTCCGCTTCGTAAAATCGCACCACAACGACGAGGAAACCGAGTTATTCCCCGCTGTCGAACAAGTCTTAAACGACAAGAACATATGGGGAGAAACGCACAAAGAGCACGGTAAGAAATCTCTCCTCCCCCTTACCTACTGTCTCTCTTTCCCGCATGAAAAGAACAGCGTGTCTAACAAGAAGAGTAAAAATACAGAATCCTTCTTAGAAGGCCTATCCGCATACTCCTCCTACCTCTCCACCCTACCCTCCCCCACCGCTCTAAACGGCACACACCTCCAATTCCTCATGTCCTCCTTCCAACCAGCCTTCTCCCACCATTTCCACAGCGAAATCAGCACCATCG
Source organism: Bipolaris zeicola 26-R-13 (assembly GCF_000523435.1). Classification (NCBI taxonomy): domain Eukaryota; kingdom Fungi; phylum Ascomycota; class Dothideomycetes; order Pleosporales; family Pleosporaceae; genus Bipolaris; species Bipolaris zeicola. The sequence continues at coordinate 28,608 of NW_006912130.1, forward strand.
CTTCTTTCTCCTCGCACCCGTCTGCCCCCGCGCCCAACACCCCCGAAGCAGACGCCGCAGCCGCTGTATTCAAGACTTGGGGCAAGAAGACGGTGATGAAGGCGGGGACGCTGGATGTTGTTCCTTTTTTCTTGATGAACCTAGATGCAGAGTATGAGGGGGGTAAGTGGGCGGATTGGCCGCCCATGCCGAGGTTGGTTAGGTGGGGGTTGGTGAATGGGGCCGGTAGTGTGAATTGGGCGTGGTGGAAGTTTGCGAGTTGTGATTGTGGGGGTAGGCCGAGGGCATTGTGGGCGTTGCAGCAGGAGGGAGGGGGGAAGGAGTAGGTGTTTGGCTTATGTATGTTTTTCTGGGAGGTTTTTTGAGTTATTTTGTATTTGTTTGAATGGGTATTTGTTACTGGTAATGACGGATGTAGTCTGCGTTTGTGAATGCGGGACGTACCTTTCATCTGAATTTCAATCACATGTGTAATATCTGCACTTTCTCTCTTCTCTTCAGCGACTTCTCTTATCGAACATCGCATCCGGAAACAAAACAACAAAACAACAACGTTGTTATCATCCTTTCAGTCCATTCTTTACACTTCTATCCATAATCCATCTACAATGTCTTCCATAACCCCTTACGAAGCTGCCGCCGCCGCAATCCTCAAATTCCTCGAAAAACGCATCACAGCCCTCAGCATAAAAATCGCCACCGACCGCGCCAATCTCCGAGAAAGGCTCCCACTCAGCTACACCACCTGGAAGCGAGAAAACCGATGGACCGCCGATCTCGAACGATACCAAATAGAACTAGAGAAACTGTGGATCAAGATCCAGGACGCGACTCTGGACTACAAGATGGTATGGGTGGACGAGGTGGAAAAGAGATATGCCGATAGAATTGGGAATTGGAGGGCTAATAGCATGTTCTGAACGAGACCCCGTCTCATTTGAAGGAGAGGAGGAAGGGAGGAGGGAGGGGGAGATATTGATAAGTAAGAGGTTTTCATTGCCATTGCACCAGCCCATCGATATAAACCTTCAGTGCTATATCATCGCTACATAACCCAGCGCTAATACTTATACTGATAGCTAAATCGCTATCGCCGACGAGGAACATATCGCTTCGCACGTCGTTTCCGCGTAACGGGTCGTATACGTAGTCTGGGATTCGCGTTTTGACGGCTTGAGGCCAGGTTCCGATTGCATAGCTCGTCTGTGATTGTTGGGGTACGGAAACGGCTTTGCACCAGTAGTGGCTGGTTGCGCGGTTGAAGCCAAAGGCGACTGGGTAATTGAGGGAATGCGCATATGTGGCTGACTGTACGCGCAGGAGGAGGGCACCCCAGAACTCGGTGACGTTTTCGGGGATGCGAAGCTCGTGTGAGGCTTCGTCCCATGCAGGGCGGGGTGTAACGCTGATTATGCGGACGGCGGGTGTGATTTGGTTTGATATCCGGCGTTGGATGTGGAAGCATTTGAAGTCTGTGGTTGTAAAACTTGGGGGGATGGAGAGTTTCTGTCGGACATAGATGGTCTTTAGTTGACCTGTTGGCCAGTCATCAATTGCAGTGAGGGTTCCAGCGTCGACACGTGCGTATTGCATGCCGCCATCTAGATATTTCAGTGCGATGGCTAAGCGCTGGCTCATGGAATTGCTTGATCGGATCATAGCCAGCACACGGCTCTTGTCTTTTGCATCCGGTAGGAACTCGAGCTGGACACAGAGACCTATAGGCGTCGAGGCGATGGGAAAGGTGGACATGACGCTCTCGCGCTCGATGGAGTGACAGTGCTGGAACTCAGCCGGACTTCGTGCAAGTAGGCCCCGATATGTAGACTGCCGTGACTCATTTGCACGCCATGAGAACAGTGAGTAGTCATCGGTCGTTTTGAGTACCTCTTCCTGCAGCCGAATAAAGGCCTTTTCGCCTTCCCCATACAAAAGCGGCATGTGGATATCGAAGATACCGAGTAAGCTGTATGCCACATCCTCAATGCGCGTGCTTTGACGATGCGCAGCCCAGGACATTCTTTCTGCTACTGAAACTTCACTAAGTGATCTGGAATCCTCAAGAATATGGACCGGGATGTTTGTCACATCCGACAACTCTTTCAAGAACTCGACCTTCTCGCCCATCAATGTCCAATCCTGGAGGTAGAAGCGGCATACAACAGGCGCTATAAGCTCTTGAAGAGTCCATCCACGTTGCGTCCATCTGCTATTCGCAAAAGCGCATCTCGCAATCTCTGAGGCGGTCCTGAAGTCGCCGTGGTTTTTGGCAATGTCGCTAAGATACACGATGCACACTTCTGCGTCCCTGTACCAACGATACATTGAATTAATGGCCTCTTGCAGCTCGGCGCTTGATGTCTTGTCTATACAGCATGTGTCTACCCAGAGATAGTTGCAGCCCTGGCCCCGCGCTTGCTCGGCTGCATTGATGATTTTGCTGTAGCCAACACGCTTCATGAGATCGCTTTCCGACATGGTTCCTGAGAGCGCCCCAGAGTTTCCTCGGATCATCATCTCCAGGGCCAACATGAGAGATGTTTGCGCATGTTGCTCGTTCTGTGATAGAGAGGCTGGCAACGATGATGCGGAGAGTTTCCGAGCTCTATTGATCCAGACATATTCTTGGTGGCTGACTTCATCTGAACCCCACGTATGGGAGAGAATGGCGTAGGCAGGGATTTCATTGTCATTAAACCATCCGAGTTCGAGTGTTCTTGTGTCGATGAGACGCATGACAGGTGCTCTGCAATGTGCCGTTGTCGAAAGTCATTGGACTGGGGTGCAGTGGTGGGGTCAGTCTGTTTCGAAAACGATTTGTGCAAACCGCCCGAGAAACCGCATCTGCCGCTCCAGTCATCATCGTCGCCCTAAGTTGGGGTCCCCATATATCCCTCTCAATCACTCTGAGAAAATTTATACCAGATACAACATGTAGGAATAGTTCCAGGACATACTCAACTCAATCGCCTGGTTACGATATGAGGGCTATTTTTGAGAAAAGATTGGAATCGAGAATTCGTATTCTCAACTCTAAACCCCAGCATAGTAAATCTAGTTTTGCATCCGATGTACCAAGTAATATTTTACCACCATTGATGCAGTTCAAGTGTCAATAGGATCATGAAGTATATAGTGAGTATCAAGAAGGAGGCATTGCCTACTGATGTGGGCTAAATGCCTAAGAGAGAAGTAAAGAAAAGAAAAGACAGGATCAAATGCCGACAGTATGGATATGGAATGCATACATGAAACCCGATGTCTGTAGATATATCCAACCATCATCACCCCTGTCTTGAGTGATTACAAAGATTACTCGCTCGCTTCCTGAAAAGCCCCAACCTACTTGGATTGAACTCTTACATTACGTGAAAGCTCGTCCATGATGGACTCCCGATATTGCTGCTAGAAATATCTGATGTCGAAGTCGCTGTTTCAATGTGAAACGGAAACCTTGGCCTTCAGAAAGGCTGCAGAATTAGCAGCTAGACCCGATTAGCAGCATCGTGGCGCGAGACGTTGAAGTCGCGGTCGACCCTGATTTCGTTGCTATTCATGCTCTTATGAGCAGGTACACCAGGACTGAGCAGAATGCTCTCAATGTCCTTGCTCTTCGTATCAGACCACACGCTCATCTGACGACTCTTGTCGCACACAGTAGAGCCCCCGACCATGGTAGCGCTAGATCCAGAATTGAAGTAATCGTTCCTGATAAGACGTTGATGAGCATCAGGCCCTCTGGAAGCAAGTTCCTGGTCGTTCACAACTCCCGCCCAGATTGCCGATAGCGGAAGGAAGATGCAGACGACCGTGAGGACATGAGTAACAATCTCAGGAAGGAATGCTGCAAACTGGAGCGAAGAAAAGATTGCTGCAAATATGTCAGTTGATTCCCGATGCTAAAACATATATCATAAACGTACCTGGAACCAGCATGGTCTGGCAGCCCATGATGAAGACGACCTGGATCGGTCCAAATTGAGGCATGTTGAGACGACGCCTCTGCATAATCGCATAGCCGAGCTTCCAGGTAAACACGCAACTGAAGAGCCAGATCGCAACGGTCTGAAGCATGTAAGAAATCGATACTAGGTACTCGATAGAGTCTGTGGGTTGATAGGACAATGTCAACTTGGTGTTGTAGTACACAGCAGCGGCTCTGTACCCAAACGAGACGCCAGCCATGATGATAGTAACAGTCATGATGATGTTTCGCTGTAGAGGTGGTGTGGTGACGCAGACGGTCCAAATTTGAAGACTGAGCGAGGCGAAGACCAGAGCGTTGACCAAGATACCCAAGACATTGATGGCAATATGGTTGGCAAAGTCTCCGTTAGTAATGCGTCTCCAGTCCTGGCTGAGAACGGAATAGGGATTGTAGAATTCACCAGTGAGCCAGGTGCTGAACAGCAGACAACGGATGCAATTGGTGAAGACACAAGCCGCATTGAGCAGGAAGATGGAGGACTTTCGTCGATCAGCCTTGGTCGTGATGAGGAGAACCAGGAAAAGGAGTAAACATGCTCCGAATCCGGCTCCGTAGCTGATTGCAAGGCGAAATCCAAAGTAACGATATTGGTCAAGGTCCTGCATGTTTCTCGTCACAACAACCCATCCGCCTTGGCCATTGGAGACTGTGATGTTCAAACTCTGACGCCAGGGGTCAAAGTTCGGTGGGACTTGGACATGCTCCATAGGAACATTCATGATGCTTGGCACTGGTGGGTGTTGTCGTTTGAGAGCTGTCGCGTTTGGCTTCTCGAGGAAATGCCTTGAGACAAGTACTGAGGCGGACGAGAATAGGTATAAGAACAAGAAAAGGCAGTCACACAGTCACGAAAGGCGGGATTGTGTAACTTGAATCGTGGTGTTGAAGTTGGGACCTTATAAGGCTCGGAGGAATGATAGCAGTGACGAGCGGCGGCTGAGAAGAATGAGAGGATCCCGTAGCAACGAGAGATATACACTGCGCGAGGCAGCATGTACAATAGCTAACAGGCAACGATTTTTTCTTGATGAATGTTGTCGCTAAACATTGTCGTTGATAGGGTGAGTGGACGAGGCGCGTTTGGTTCCCGGATGGATAATAGCAACCATAGTGACAACATGGGAATGATCGGCCACCTCGACTCACCACTGCAAGGTCTAGAGTCAAGGTGAAAAGGCGGTCTTGGAGATTTCGATACTCTTACTATTGTTCGTGGTCCCGGCGGCTGTGTGCGTCGAGTTACTGACTGTGACAAGTTCCAGTTCGGTGACGCAGAGCCAATGTTCTACTGTTGTACTTCTCCTGTCTCACTACAAGTCGCAAGGTCGCCTAAGAATTTATTAGAAGCCATCGCTTTTGCTGTTTGAGGCGCAGATGGAAGCGAAGATAAGATAGCGTAGAATTCCTTAGTATTGTTCTTCGACTCAGACCCTACCCATGCTCTGAAACCCTCCGGATCCCGGAGCGCTGGTGACAAGTGACATCGAGGTCGGTAGTGACTGCACCACATATCTTGCATGTACTAGGCAAGATGCTAATAACTCTGTTATCAAGACACCGAACGCACATGTGGTCTTTGCAGCATACATATGTGTGGATAAGGGTACGGTTCTCCGAGACGCAGGGATGATATGCACAATGCCATCATGAGCCAATCAGAGCAATCGCCACCCACTTATCCTGCACGCCATCGCTAGCTTAAGTGATCTGAACTTCACAAACGTGACCACGCGTTCTATCTAATCTCGCCACAACGCGTCCAACGACTCCGACAATGTGGACGCTGGTCTCGTCGAGCACTACTGTTGCCCCTGGATCAAACGAATTCAACTTGCCGAATGAAGGCGTCGCTCACATAATTGTGAGTGCAGAATCCAATCATGCTGAAGTAGTGCGCGGATTAGATCCACGCATGCAACGGGAACTTGGCCGGATCAGTATGTTCTTCCATCCTCAGTTTTTGTACGCATGCGCTTACGTTGCTAGTCGCCGGACCTTTTGGAGTCAAGTTGGAAGCTGTCAACGAAAAGTTGACTATTATACCTGGTCAATCACATACGCCATCTCCGTCGTTCGCCAAGTTCGAGTTACAGCCACGCACTGACAACCACTCGGAAGCAATCTTCCTCCGCCATGGCGACATACTGAATCTGTCCTCCTTAGAATCAACTTTCACCTGCCAATGGACCGAATCCGAGGTCCAAGTCGACTCATCGGCAGTTCCTAATGCTCGTCGCATAGCTGAAACTCCAGAAGATGAAACCGAAGATGAAGGCTTGACTGAGTCTAAGCCTGTCACCAGAACTGAAAATCGCCATTTCCGGCTTCGGGCAACTCCGCAGCTTCCACAACAACAATCTTTTGTGGTTCAAGAGACCCCGACAGCAGCTCGAGTCAATAGCGTATCAGCTTCATTGGCTGCAGATATCAACCCACCCAACTTTGCTAATGATACGAGTGGGCCGACAAAAGAGACGCGAACTTTGTCACGTGAACAAGAGCTAGAACCAGAGCCAGTATCAGAGACCTTTTCTACAGCTCGAACAAGTGAATCCCAGAACACGAATGTTCTTCAATCAACCGAAGTGCCAGCTATCGATTCAGTTACGAACAAAACCAGGACTCCACTTCGTACGGCCGACAAAAGTTCTCCGCAAGTACAGATTCCTCCGAAATCAACCAAAAAGCGCAGCACTTCCGCTCTGCGAGAGAGTTCGAAGTTTGAACAAGAAACACTCGTAGTGGGTGTCAAACGTACAAAGATGAATAACGACGAAGATACACGAGATGCTCGACTGGGCAGCATTGACACAACACCCCAAAAGTCTAACAAGAAAGGAAAGAAGCGTCCAATGAGTACGTCTCGAACGGAAGCACTCGATGAGGCAGAAAAAGCAGATTTGATGCGATCTCCTCAGAGCACGCAGGAGCCAACATGCGCCACAACGGAAGCTTACGATGGGCATCCACCAAGGGTAGCCTCCAGTAACTCTACCATTACGAAATCAAGTCAGGCAGTCAAATTACTCAAGAAACAAGGAGGAGCATATGTAGAAAAACTGACTGACGAATTCAACATACTATGGTAAGCTCAAGTGCAGCTCGAAGCGTGGGGTTTACTGATTAGTTGTAGTGTCAGAGACGGCGACCTTCAGAAGAAGACGAAAGTGCTGTATGCCATTGCCCGTGGGATTCCCATCGTTACGGATGCATGGCTTCTGGACTCGGCAAAGGAGGGCCACTTGCTCTCTTTATCTGCTTACAAGCCTTCCACTTCCAAGCAAGAAGAAGAATGGGGATTCAGATTTGACGATGTGTTTGGCCAGCCGCAAACCCCTTTTGAAGGCTATACTATTCATTTCACAAAGAATCTCAGGGGTGTATACGAGTCATTCTCTGAAGTCGTAGCAGTGTGCAAAGCTGCAGGTGCAAAAAACGTTACATCTACCAGGATGAATACAACCGGAGACAACATTGTGCTTGCAAACAACTACGAAGATGATCCAGAAGCACAGAAGTTGATCAAGGACGGCATAACATGCTATACAAAGGATCTCTTCACTATCAGCATCTTTCGCGGCTATCTTGATCTTGAGAGCGACAAGTTCAAGATAAAAGCACCCAACGCAGATAGCACGCCATCGAAAGAGAAAAAGAAAAGAGGCCGAAAGACCATGTAGAACATGCCATACATGCTTCCGACTCAGACGTAATATGGATGCCGAGATTGGAGCATTTCTGAATATCTCTTGCTGAACAGCGAGCGAAGTTTACAACTTGGTTGCACACAACCAGCGCAACTTGGCGAGCACTCTTTCTTATACCCAAATACCTCTACGCTTGTATCTACAGCTATGAGGAGTAGCGACACAATTCAGGCTAATGTCATACATTAAGATACTCCAAGGTGTTCTGAGGCGTCTCATGCTGCGTGTAAGCGAGCAAGACCCACTTCCTACCCCCGCTCCACCCATTGAAAACTTGCACACCACCTTTGCGCGTCCACCCTTGTATTACTTCTCTTATTTTTGGGGTACAGAAACGCTACACTTTGTCTTCATCTCATCAATCACATGACAATAAGCCACGAGCAACACCAGCTCACCATCCTCCGTGGCGCAATTGGCTAGCGCGTCTGACTGTTACAGCATTATGTAGCTTATCAGGAGGTTGGAAGTTCGAGCCTTCCCGGGGGAGCAGCTTTTTTTTGTCGCAGAGCTCTTCAAGGAAATGGTGCAACTTTGTTTTTGTTGGAAAGAGGGTGCTGTTGAGGAGACGAGTTGGGTGTTTGTGCGTCACTAGCGCGGGTTTTTCATTTCGGAACTTGAGATGGGGAAAGAGAGTGGGTTGTACACGACCAAATCGATCACGATCAGAATTTATGACATCGTTCGCTATACAAATAGGATAAAAGCTCTGGTCTATAGGATTCACAGTCATCAAAGTCTCAGTTATCCCGCTTACAGCCTATTACTCTGCTACCTTTTTGCGCTAGATGTGCCCCAATCGTAGAGGTATGTATTCACTACCGTGCAATATCTACCTGTAGAAATTTCCATACATTCATTAATTTGCACCCGGTTTTTCCTGCATGACTTGCTTTTGGTTAATCCATATTTCAACTTTACTTCCAGTGTAGTTTGTTTTGGCGGAGGGAGCCACATACCTGCGCCACTTCCTTCGGACTTAAGTTCAGCCCTGTGCCCGATCCTTGGGTTGCTCTGACAAGGGTCTATCTTAAGAACCTAGAAGCCGCAAGACCTTGGGCCTAATCAGGCAGTCAGCATGGCCAAGACGTGCGGCTGAAGGCACGGCGCCCATTGCCGTGAGGCTAAGCCAAGCGACGTAGCGAAACACTGGCCCTCCGAAAAGTAGCCCCACAAACCTATTGGACAAGAGCCCTATCATGCATAAGCTGCCGTCTTACTCGATGAACTACGCCTAACACATGGGCTTATTAGCGAGGTCTTTTTAGGTTAATTTGCAAGGCTGAGTTTGCTTGCCAACTACTTACCTCGGAAATTTTTGCGGAGGACCGCGCGGAGGTACAAACATGCACTTTTGATGCTTCATGAGGAAGTCGTCATGTGGTGAAAATGTCTCTGGCGTCTTTTTTGTGAGACTAGACACTGACGCGTGTATGGCCTAAGAGCGTATATAAGAGATAAGGACGGCTTGAAGAAAGAATACATCATCAGCATATTATCATAACTACCACAACGCACTTAGAATAAGAAAGATTACCAGACTTTTGTTCTGCCAATACTCCATTCAAAACATGATACCCTCCGTCTTCGCATCACCTCTGGGTCCTGCACAAGCAGCTGCCCAAGCCCAGGCACAGGGTCAGGCAAAAGATAAAACCTCGTCTCAGACTCAGTCTTCATCACAGTCTAGCACGTCCCAGTCCTCCAAGGTACACTTTCCACCTTTGCTCTAGCGCTCGGACCTTGGCTGACAAGTCCAGTAACCCGGATTGCAATTACTACTCCCTCTTTTCTCTCTTTCCCCTCCTCTTTCATTATGTAACATCAAACTTGACTTCAATACAATCCAACGTACACAAGTGCACCGGAGTCCTCGCCGGTACTTCCCATCTTATCACCAAGGAGACACTGACAAGAAAAACCGGGAAATAATAGAGATAAGACGGTATTAGCGCTATAGAAGAGACTGAATTATGGGAGAGAATTTTGTGTTAATTTCTTGTTACCACTTTCTTTGGGTACGAATATAGAAGGGTATAGACTAAGACACTACGATATTGTACAACAAGCCCCCGAGTGCGCAATTCATTAACCTACTACTGATACATACCTCTTAAAAATAAACCTGAAATCGTCGACGGAACCGTTTTGTTCTCCTTTCCCTCTTTGACCGCAAGAATGGCCCCAAAATGCACTCAAAAGTAACCCTCTAGTCACCCATGCGTCACGTGCCAGCGCAACAACGCTAGTAACCCCACCGACAACGCGACGCGTCAAGCCCTCAACCCAAGCATCACCGCCACCCGTCATCCCTGCCCCTCACACACAACACCCACCAATTCCCTCCTCTCCCTCATCCACCAACCCCCCCAGATCCACCCGCCAGACTTTTCATAACTCCCAAAAAAACGAAAATGGATCACCCTCAAACCCCCCGCATCATCGCCCCGCACCTCTCCGAATTCCAACACCGCATCGTACGCATATTGGGCAAGGTTGTGCAATTACGCGGCGAAACGGCCGTGATCGATGCTGGAGGTCAAATCGATGTTATTTTGACTCGGGTACGTACACGCACCTTTTCGTGGAGCCGGGAATGGAGGAGGACGAGGGAAGACGAGACGAGCGAGAAAGAGAGGAGATAGAGAGAGAGAGGGGAAAGAGAAGGGGGTTAGGTGAACGAAATGTTGACATGGATTGACAGGATTCTCATCTCACTGTTGGTCATGCAGTAGAGATTATTGGAAAGGTGGATCAGAATTTGCACGTCAAGGTGCAGGCTGCGACGGATTTTGGGACGGGTGTTGGTATGTGGTTTTTCTTTGCACCCCTTCCTTTTTATGATTTTGCTTCGGTGGAATTGCCATGCAGCATGTTGGTATCGGATAAAAATCATATCGTAATTGTGAGGAAGAAGAAGCTAATGTGAAATGTAACAACAGATTTCGACGCAGCGAATGCAGTGGTGGACGTTACACATCGGTACAAGGAGATTTTCTACGACGACAACTAATGACCCATCGTTTGGACTGAGGGGTATTTGTAGATTGACAAGAGAAGAAGAAAATAAGGGCGGAATATAGCCTAATTCGACATATGAAATCCTGTTCTTACTTCAAGAGCATACACGACGAAGAACCTACGCGTTCCTCACGGCAGTAAGAAGATAGGTGCCACATTGAAGCAATGCCTAAAGCATGACAAGATCACGCTTTTATTCATCAAGAGATAATGCCATACAAGTTCATGGTATCTCGTGTCAACGCTCCCTTCCCTACCCACATAAAATAAAAACTCCTCATGTCCAATCCCCCAAAATGCTGGAAATCTCTATATACGACACGCTAGAATCCACTCTAGGATGTGAAGAAAAAAACCGAAGAAGTCATTTACAACTTACTCCTCACCCCCTCAAGTCTAAACTTGACATCCTTCAACTGCTTGCCCGTAGGTTTCCATTTTTCAAACAGACCAAGTAAGCTCTCGACCTCATGCCCAAGCTCCTTCTTCACAACATCCTCCTCCAGCAAACCTCTCATAGCCCAAGGCAGAAAAAAGGGATTTGGATTTGTCGAACTGCCACTTGGTTCGTATTCTTGGACTCTAAGCTTGAACACATCTTCCTTCTTGCCCATGCTCAGTTTCTCTCCGATAATAGGAATGTTGATGCCTTGGAAACTTCCCGCAGTCGAAGGACGCTCTTTGCTTGAGGGGATGGGGAGAGACGTTGTTTCGAGGGCGTGTTGGACGGCGAGGGCGTATACGGCCGGGTCCTCGTAGACGCGGGAGTGGCCTTCGCCGCCGTAGAGTGAACCAGCTAGTGCAGGCGAGAGTTCGCGGATGAGCCCGTGGTCGGGAAGTCCCAGGTTGCGTAGTTTGAGTGTGAAGCCGACAAGGTGGGTGAGGAAGTCAGGGGCGTGTATACGGCCGTCTACAAAGACGGCACGGTATATGTAGGGATGTGAAAGGGTTGAGAATGTGGACGACTGAAATGGGGCATTGAATTAGCATTTGGCTTCTCACAGGGGATAAGGGCATATCATACTTCGAGTGATACCAGTTGGTCGTCGATGCTGCCAACGTACAGTATACGCACTCCAGATCTCAGAACCTCATCCAGGGCAGCGAGGTACATCTGGCTGACAAGACTCTTAGGGTTCGTAAACTCAAAGAGCTCTGCAGCCGTGGGACCAAAGTATTTGGTTTTATACTCAATAAAGGGGCCCATGTTGATACCAGCCATGGCACACACTCCGATTCTTGTAGCATTGACACAACCAAACTGGATCAGCTTGGCCACAAGCATCATTGCAACTGGTACGCCCTGGGAGTGGCATGCCACGAGAATGAAGTCTGCTTGTTTGATGTGGTCAATCCAATTGAGTAGTAGCTTCCACAAGGAATTGACACGCTCAGCAATGAAGCCTTCACCTTCCAACGCAATCTGCTCAATCTCTGGTGTGTACCCACGCGCCTCGGTCCAGTCTTTGATAGCTGCTGCTGCAGCATTTGCGAACCGGATCGATGTACCGGTAGGCTGACCCAGCACTTTTTGGATAATGGGTGCAGGGAAGAAACCATGAACACCAATGGCTACCGCCTTCTTGATCTTTGGCGGCGCAGGGTTAATGTGCAGATGAGGGGCTCCAGCCTCGCCTCCAAGGAAGTATTGGCGAATTTGTTTCCAGAAATTTGGCTGCTGCACCATTTGGTAAGTATTTCTAAACTCTGGCAACAAAAGATTTGGTGGTTCCTGTTTGCCTTTGCCGGTCTGTTTTGGGGCGGGCTGGGAAGCGGGAGCTGTCTCGGATTTTGTAGGCTCACGCACTGGAGAGGTCTTAGTTGGAGTATTTGCTTTGCTGGAACTAGGAGTATCTGCTGGCGTGTCTTTGGCTGCAGTCTTTGTCTTTGGGCGGCCTCGTAGTGATGGAAATGATTTCCTAGGTATGGGTTTCTCCTCGACTGGTTTTTGCGGTTCTTTAGGGGGTTCTTGCTCAGAATTTGACTGTTCCTGCTCGTTGAACTGTGCAGCCTCGGGGTGCGATTGCGAAGGGGTATCGAAGACAGCTACCTCACCCACATGCTTTTGTGGTCCAGTATCGCCCGGCTTCTTGTCATCTTCTGGCTTGCCTCTATACCAAAATGCCCAAGCCGATGGTTTCGAGGGTTTCGACGCTTGTGCGGTAGGGCCAGCATCATTCGGTGCAGCAGGCTCTGCAGTAACAGGTTCAGCAGCAGCAGGTGTCTCTTGGGTAGGTGCTTGCTGAGCAGGTGCTATCTCAGTCGTCTTGGCCGGTTGAGCTATCTCGGTCGGTGCTTGAGGGGCTGGCTGAGATGTCTGATCTGGAATTTGTGAGCCAGCTTCTTGAGGTGGCGGCTCAACAGGAGGCGAATTGGCCTGAGCATTCTGTGCACTACTCCACATCCAGAACCAAGATCCAGAAGTAGCCTTTGCTAAGCGTTTGGCAGTAGAGGGCGGGGCTTCGGTTTGTGCTTCTTGGGTAGATGGTGGTTCAGGAGCATCCTTCATTTCAGTATCTCCATTCTCATCAGTCTTTGCTTGTGTTTTGATAGCGTCCAAGCCCTTGGCCTGATCATCTGGCTCTTCTGAGGGGGTAGGTCCAGGTAATGGGGTGGTAGAGGCCGCTTCGACAGTCGCCTTTGCCTCAGTGGTGGCTTTCCCAGCTTCAGTATATCCATCTGGCCGCGACCACCAACTTCTCCATCCCCATGTACCGGCAGCGGCAGCGGCAGCGGCCTGTGACGCAGACGGTTCGGGAGGCAATGGAGGCTCGTCGACGGTCGTGGGTGTAGGTGGTTCTTCGACGCTCTCTTGCTTTGGGGTTGGTTTCGGCATGTCTTCGACTAGACCGTCTGAAGAGACGTTGACCTGTGTAATGGCAGCAGGTATGACGTCGCTCTTGCTCGAACTGCGCTTGGTGAGGAACTTCTTAGGCGACTCATCCTGGGGCTTCTTCGCTTCCTCGCCCGGCAGCTCGTTGGTTGCGCCCCCGCTGACACCGATGCTCTCCTTTGCAGTTTGGACTATGGCTGGTGCCTTGGACCGCCAGCTACCCGACCCTGATAGCCATCTGCTGCCGCGGGGGGTTAGTGAGCCGGTGGAGGTAGGTGTCGTTGTACCGACTGAAGATGTCGAGTCGGCTACATGCTGGTCTGAGGTAGTATCGGCAGGGGCCTGTGTACTTGGCTTAGACTTCTTGCGTGGAATCATGCCTGCAGCACGGGAGAAAAAGCCGAGTAGGCGGAGAGGCCTCTATCTTTTGTTATGGACACAGACACGACATGTGCAGCTGGCGGTTTACCTTCATCCTCATGTGGTGGCCCAGGCACGCGTCGAACTGGCTGGCTGGCCGGCCGGGTGGCCATGACGCATGCTACATGTCCCGTGCACTACACGGTACTAGCGTGCTTTACTCTGCCCTAGTGTGCTTCAGACTGCGCGTAGGAGATTCTGCCACCGCCCAGCAATAGCGCCGCGCATCCCAAAATTTACTTTGGCGAACTTTTTGCCCGCGCCATCACGACAACCCCAAACCACAGCCATGGCGATCCAAAAGAAGGTGCATAAGGAATAATTCGAAACATACAATGGATATTCGCTAATAGAAAAACAGCACGGAAAAGGTCGTCTCGACAAGTGGTACAAGCTCGCCAAAGAAAAGGGCTACCGCGCGCGTGCTGCCTTCAAGTTGATCCAACTGAATAAAAAGTACAACTTTTTAGAAAAGAGCAAGGTCTTAATTGATCTTTGCGCCGCGCCAGGATCATGGTGTCAAGTCGCTTCCGAGGTGCGATTTTTTTTTCCTTAAGAAACCATGCGCCAGACTTTATACTGACACCTCCAGGTGATGCCCGCAAACTCCCTCATTGTCGGTGTCGATCTCGCCCCAATCAAGCCTATCCCACGATGCATCACCTTCCAGAGCGATATCACAACAGACAAGTGCCGAGCGACGCTGCGCCAGCACCTTAAGCATCTCAAGTGCGATACAGTCCTTCACGATGGTGCGCCCAACGTCGGAACTGCGTGGGTCCAGGATGCTTTTACCCAGGCCGAACTTGTGCTGCAATCCATGAAATTGGCGACTGAGTTTTTAGTCGAAGGCGGAACTTTTGTTACCAAGGTCTTCAGATCAAAAGATTACAATTCACTGCTCTGGGTTTTCAACCAGCTCTTCACTAAAGTCGAGGCAACGAAGCCGCCATCTTCCCGAAATGTCTCAGCCGAAATCTTCGTTGTCTGCCGTGGCTACAAGGCCCCAAAGCATCTTGACCCTAAGTTCCTCGATGCTCGCAGCGTTTTCGCCGAGCTCGCAGATCCCACGCCTAACAACGAAGCAAAGGTGTTCAAGCCCGAAGTGAAGAAGAGGAAGCGTGAGGGTTACGAGGAAGGAGATTGGACACAGTTCAAGGAGGCTCCGGTATCCGACTTCATTCAAACCACCGATCCCATTGCCATGCTCGGTGGCCTGAACAAGCTGAGTTTCGAACAAAAGCCGAACGGTGACATTGCCATCGCCACCATCGACAAGCTTCCAGAAACCACAAAGGAAATCAGAGACTGCTGCGCAGATCTCAAGGTCTTGGGACGAGCCGACTTCAAGCGCCTTCTCCGCTGGCGACTTAAAGTGCGCGAAATCTTTGGATTTGCGTCGAAGAAGGACAAGGCCGATGAGGCCAAGGCCAAAGAAGCGCAAGAGGGCGAGGAAGTTGCCGAGATCGAGTCTATGGACGAAGAGATGCAAATTCAGGAAGAGTTGGAACGCTTGAAAGAGAAGGATACAAAGGCGAAAAAGAAACAGCGTCGCGCAGAGAATGAGCGAAGACAGAAGGAGATTACTCGACTACAAATGAACATGGCAACGCCGTTTGACATCGGTTTGGAGCAGGTTGGACCTACCGGCGATGATGCCATGTTTGGTTTGAAAGCTGTCGATAAGGCCGGTGCTCTGAACAAGATTGCTAAAGGAAAGATGGTGCAGATTGTCGAGAAAGAGAAGCTGGAAGAGGCTGAGGAAGAACTTGAAACCGACGAAGAAGAAGACTATCTCGAACGAGACCTAGATGCTATGTATGGCGAGTACGTCGAGCAAAGATCTGCTCGCGATGCCAAGTACCGGGCAAAACGCGCCAGGAAACAAGACGATGACGGTGAATGGAACGGTTTCTCTGATGAGGACAAAGAACAAAGTGACGACGAAGAGCTTGTACAAGACGCCGACAGTGACTGGAGCAGCGACGAAGAGGAAGGGCCCAAAGAGCTAATTACTGATCTCGATCGCGACGGACAGTCCAAGCGAGGTCTTACCAAGCGTGCCGAGCGCTTCTTCGATCAAGACATTTTCAAGGGAATCGATGGCCTCGATGACCTTGAGGAAGATGACGACAGCGGCATCGATGTCGAAGGCGATACCGAAATGAAGGAGGAGTCGGCTACACCACCTTCTGCATCAGAGAAGGCACTGTCAATCCGAACGAGCAAGAAGAGCGCCTCTCCTGCAGTAGCTTTCGATGACGAGTCCTCTGATGAGGACGATGACAAAATCGAGGAAGTCGCGCGCGACGAAACACAATGGGAACAAGATTCGATGCCTATGAAAAACGGCAAACCAGACATCGACATCATCACAGCAGAAGCCATGACCCTCGCCCATCAGATGGCTACCGGTCAGAAAACAAAACACGACCTCCTAGATGAATCGTTCAACCGTTACTCACATCGTGACGTCGACGGTCTTCCCGACTGGTTCCTCGACGACGAAAACAAGCATTCCAAGATACAGCGCCCAACTTCTGCAGCTGCAGCTGCAGCTATCAAAGAGAAGCTTCGCGCGCTGAACGCTCGCCCTATCAAGAAGGTCCGTGAAGCACAGGCCCGCAAGAAGTTCAAGGCTGCCCAGCGCTTGGAGAAGCTCAAGAAGAAGTCTGCTCTCTTGGCAGACGAGGAGGGCATGACAGAGAAGGAAAAGGCCCAGAGTATTGCGCGATTAATGTCGAGAGCGGCAAAGAAGAAGCCCAAGCAAAAGGTCAGTGTCGTTGTGGCCAGAGGAGGTAACAAGGGTATCAAGAACAGACCGAAGGGCACCAAGGGCAAATACAAGATGGTTGATGCTAGGTTGAAGAAGGATGTTAGGGGCGAAAAGAGGGCAGCGAAGAGGAACAAAAAGAGGTAGATGGGCATAATTCATATCATTTTGCGTCCCCAGGTGTGGCTCCAGAGGACACTTCTGGCTGGTCCACTCAGCAGTCGGTACCACTTTTTGAAAAAGCTTTGAACATCATATTTTTCGACATGTTTTACCCACTTTCGACGAAATCTGCTACATATCTCGACATACGTGCTCATGCCTAGCCGTGTGGAGCAGCAGCCATCATACCTTTGCTTGCGTAATTACCTATAATAACTTTCGCATGATGAAGGCAGTTTGCGGTGACTTCAAACAAAGTCAAACCAGGCAGTGTCACCAGATTCAACGACTCACAAACACCTGTAACAGAGAATAGGGTATCTATATTGCCGGCCTCGGGTTTGCGGGGCATTGCTAAGTGTGTTTGACATGCATTCAGGCTATCGCGCATTGTTTTCATTGCAAGTTTGTATAACAAGATAGTATTTGCTAGTTCTCTTTTGGGTGGCTATGTGACAAACGAAGCAATGCACAATATTTCGTTGAGATGCTTGTATATAGGTAAGCCATTTTTACTCTCTGTATTTCATCACGGAGAGCTTCCAGTACCTTACACCATCTTCTCGTTGCTTCTACATTCAAATCATACATACAGTTCATTCTTGATTTCAACTCTACATATTGGGTACCCTCAGCTTCGAGACGATGAGCGATTTCGAACGTCTGACGGAGAAGTCCCTGCTTCGGCATATGAATGACGACCCTTGTGTCATTTGTGGTACTAGCGGTCATGATGCATACGACGGTGCTTGTCCGAAACTCAATGTACCAACTGCAATGGATTCGCCTCTCGCTAGTATCTATGGTCCGGGAAAAGCCAATGCTGCTCGTCAGACAATTGTCAAGTTCCGCAAGTCGAAGAAGCCGCGGTATCAGGATCTGGCGGAAGAAACAACAGCAGATGCGAATGTGGAAGCCTTAGCACGGGTGCAATTGGAGGACCAGACCCAGAATTTACCTGAGGGCTCATCCAAGGACGCAGTCACGGATGCAACAAAGGATACAGTCGAGGATACAGTCAAGGGCGCAGTTACAGATGAGGACTCCATGCTGAACGGAATCCTTCTGTTAGTCGGTCGCTCAACTGAAGGTCTGACGGCGGTTCGCGACATCACACAGACAGATCCCGTAGAGACTTGTGCGCCGGATTTCGTCAATGTACCGGATAAAGACCCAGTTGGCCCAGGCAATGTGTTCCAACCCGAGCTTGCCCTGAGCAAGGCGAAGAAAGCCGAGTTTCCCCTCCGAAGAGCATTTGCTCAAGCATCGTCAGACGTGCTCACGAATCACTTTGAAGTTCGCTTCAAGCCGAAGACCCGCTTCTTTGTCTACGAAATCCTCAAGATTCCTGGTGGGAAGAGCAAGCGCAAAGCCAAATACATCTTCAAGACTGCCGAAGAGGCATGGAGTGTACTTAGAGATAACAAGCAATACTATGCCACAGATCATGTTAAGACAATTGTTGCGTGGAAGAACCTCCATGATACGATTGGATATCAGCCTGTTATCCCTGGAGATGATGGTACTCGAGCTGGCGCTGTATGGCAGCCTGAGGCTATCGCAGATGGAAGTGAGAGAGTGCAGCTCTTCCTCAAACTCCACCGCGAACTTGATCTTGACGGACTGTATCGCTACATGTATGCAAGTCACCAGGAGAGTGATCCAGAGTTCAACTTCAACCCCATAATCAGCGCGCTCAACCTTGCGATTGCCAACAGCATGACTTCAAACGTCTTCCAGCAATCCAGTAACAAGTTCTTTGTCAAGGGTGGTTACGTTGACTTGCCAGGAAAGCGCTCTCTGAAATCCCTGTGTGCGATTCGAGGCTACTATTTTACGATCAAGCCAGGAATGCAGAAGATTTTCCTCAACGTCAACCCTGCTACCAGCGCATTCTTCAGACCCATTACGGTTGGCGAGTTCCTGGCTGATGACACATTCTCTGAGGACGAGCGAGTGCGGCTCCTCAAAACACTGCGTGTGTATATTGAATATGAACGCTTGCCGAACAAAGACAATCAGGACCAGATCAATCGCCTCAACAAGCCCCAGAACCGTGTCAAATCCGTCTTTGAACTGGGTGGGAAATTCAGCGATCCGAGCATGAAGTTTCTAGATTCAACAGATCCTAATAAGCATATGCGTGTTGAGAAGCATCTGAGGAATGTATTTGGCAAGAATTTCAACAATGACCTTGCGGCTATCAACGTTGGCAATGAGAGGGAGCCAGTCTATTACCCTCGTGAATATCTGCGAATCCTGCCGTACCAGATTTATAAGAAACTTCTTCCGGAGGAACTGATCGACAATATGCTAAAACTCGCGGCACATGTACCCGATACCAGCCGACGTCTCATCGAGGTCGAGGGAATGAAAAGTCTCGGAATCCTGCATCCTAATGGAGAACAGCCGCTCGTAAGTCACATTTCAACTATTTCTTTCTGAAGCACTGAAACTAACACATGTATTCTTCTAGCCTGGCTGTTCGCACCTCCTGATCAAGCCGACAATGCTCAAGATACCATCCGCGCAATTGAGAGCTCTCACCATTTCGTACGGCTCCGGAACTCCTGACGCAAGACCGAATGACAAAGCTCAATGGAACCTCGGGAAACTTAAGAAGTTTTTCGATTCTCCTGGTTATTCTACCAAGAAGCAGATCAACTACCTTTTGCTCGTCGAGGCCAGCTTACGAAACGACAGAGATACGGTGATCACCTACCAAAATACATTCAACGATCTCCTGAGTCGATACAACATCTGTGGCGGTGCAAAATGCTTGAGTTCGGTATTAGTCCAAGGCCTTCGAGGGGTACCGTACGACTCCATCAAGGCGACGATCCAGGAATCCATCCAGGGCATGAAGCAGGGCCATCCCAGGGCTGACTTTGTGATCTTGCTACTGAAGAACAAGAGCATCCCGATTTACTCTGCTTTCAAGGATGTCGTGGATCGTTATGAGGCTCTTCAGTCTCTCTGCATGACTCAAGCACCAAATGTAAAGCGAGGAACCTTCAATAAGGACATCACCCAGTACATGGCCAACATCATGATGAAGGCGAATCTCAAGTTTGGCGGTAGCAATCATATTGTTCATTTTGACAACGCAGGCACCAAGAACTTGTTACACGAAACTCTAGTCCTTGGAGCAGATGTTACTCATCCCGGCACTGGCTCACTGGTTGGATGTCCCTCGATTGCTGCCGTCGTTGGCTCCATCGATTCTAATGCAGCCAAATTCCGAGGCTCCATGAGACTCCAAAGGACCTGTAAGAAAGAGGTAAGTCTCAGATGCCACCGACGATCTCCAGATACCGGCTAACAAGTATTGGCAGATCATCGACGACCTCGAGCCCATGGTCTTGGAACGCCTTGAAGCCTACCGCCGTGCAACCAAAACCCTCCCCAAGAAAATTCTCTACTACCGCGATGGCGTCAGCACCGGGCAATTCGCCCAAGTCCGCGACGAAGAGCTACCACAAATACGAGCCGCATGCAAAACCATCGGCGTCGCCAATATCAAAATCACCGTCGTTGTCGCCGTAAAGCGCCACTCAACCCGCTTCTTCCCCACCTCTATCGCATCCGCAAACGGAAACTGTAGACCAGGCACTCTCGTCGACCGTGCAATCACCTTGCCGCACTACTCAGATTTCTACCTGCAATCGCACCACGGCCTCAAGGGCACAGCAATACCAACGCACTACATGGTCATTGCCAACGAAATGAATCTCAAAGACACGGACCTCCAGGAACTCACATACAAGCTTTGTTACACGTACGCGCGGGCTACACTCGGTGTATCGTACCCGCCTCCAGCATACTATGCAGATCGGCTATGCGATCGCGGTCGAGCGTACCTGCGGAACTGGTTTAGTCCCGACAGAGGCAGTACAGAGCATCAGGGTTACACGAGTCTTGTGAACACTATCAAGCACAAGGAGCAGGGCCGCTTGGCGCGGCGGAAGGCGCATTTGGCGCCACAGACGGGGAAGGGTGCGCAGAGGAAGTCGCCGGATGAGATTGCGGTGGAAAGGGAGCATGAGAAGTTTGTGGAGAGCGAGATTGAGAAGGCGGTGTTGAATCGTGCGGTTTTGGAGTGGAATCACGCGCGCTCGGGGGGGCCGGGGCCTTGGGCGAAGGAGCTGGATGATATTATGTTTTGGATGTGAGTTATCCAACTGGGCGACATGTTGGATAAGACGCGCGTTGCATAGTTGGGTTTGGACGGGATGTCTTCTCTTTTCTTTTGATTGTTGTTTCGAAGTCGTCTCTTTTCTCCCTTATTCAGTTTAGACTACCTTCTCCCTTTCTTGTTCACTATAGGCTGCTGTCTTTCTCCTTTCCGTCGGTAGATTATAATTTTTAAGCTCAATAGAATTCCTGTTTGACACTCTACCACTTCTTTCCATCACATTGATCTGACAACAGCACGGGCGATTCGACATCTGGAAATGATCGGGGTTCCCCATGTTCCCTCAAACAAGTAGATGACTATTGTAAGTGATACAATTGGCTGTTTGTATACATTCACATGCAAATCTTTGTCAGGACCGTGATTTGCAACAAGCGGAGAAGATGGGATCGAAATCTACGACATGCGCATATTGTATTGCATCGAAGACGTGCGAATGACGCAGCAAATCTCATCTCACCATATTCGGTTGTCCTAAACTGCCAACACCGTGGCTACCCCATCCTCGTGACGTGTATATGTATTCCCAAGAATGCGCCGCGGAGCAACCTCACAGGTGCAACGGTGCGCTTCGATACCTTGGCATGGTATAGTCAGATGCATCCAATCAATTTGGGGGCGATGCAAATCAAAATCTGTCAATGCCGATTCGCCAGCTGCAATAGCTCCCTTCCTTTACCCAATAACGTGTCTTGTCAAGAAATGCGGCTTTGTGTATCGACAGTGGAGTAGCAGTGTCAATGGTGTTGTAGTGACGTTTAAGTGATGCCGTCCAATAGGCACGGTTCCGATTCGAGACGCAGTACTAAGCGTGTTCCTAGCCCCAGATCTCCACTACGTCAAGCTACCATCAACCCACATCCACGCACAGACAAACGGCGTTCACCTCCTCACCAATCATCAAAGCCTCATTACTGCACAGCTGAACATGTTGCGATACAATGACGCACAAAGTAAACACTTCCTTTCTCGCAAAATAAAAGCGCCAATGGAAGAAGCCAAGCGGGAAAATCCTATCACATAGCACACTCACCCCTCCCCCTTGCTCACTCTCAATCAACAAACATATTAAAAGCCCATCTCTGTGCCTCCAATCTGCTACTTTTCTTTCTTCAGAATGTCCTTCCATCGCACTTTTGTATCCTCCATCTCCAGAGCCGCTTTCAGACCTCAGGTCAGCCGTGTCACAGTAAACAACCAATTCGCCTCATTCCGTGCCCGTGTCGCAGCCATGTCGACGATTTCAGAAGCCATCATCAAGGACCACCGTGAGCTCGAGTCGTACTACAACGAGGTCATCAACTCAGACGATGTCGACCACAAGACACGATTCGGAAACCAGTTTACTTGGGAGCTTGCCCGACACTCTGTAGCCGAGGAGCTGCTCGTTTACCCTGCCATGGAGAAGTACATTGGCAAGGAGGGTCACGCACACGCTGAGAAGGACCGTCAGCAGCACCACCAGGTTAGTCTACTTATCTTCGCCCAAATCTCCACATGCATGATTACTAACGAAATATCAGGTCAAGGAGCTCCTCAAAGAATTCCAAAACATGAAAGCCACCGACTCCGCCTACGTCCCTAAGCTCAAGGAACTCTGGGGCATCCTCGGCCAGCACATCAAGGAGGAGGAAGCCGACGACTTACCTGCTCTTGAGAACGCACTAGCGAAGCCCGACAACAAGGGTGCGTCGGAGAGTCTGGCCAAGAATTTTGGACGCACAAAGGCGTTTGTGCCATCGAGGAGTCATCCCAGCGCTGGCGAGAACCCGCTCTTTGAGGGCCCGATGGGCATGCTGGCCGCCCCCATTGACCACATTGCCGATATCTTCCGCAAGTTCCCAGACAACACTATCAGCCCGAATCCATCGACGAAGTAAAGGGTTGAGGAGTGGACTAAGTTGAGCGATGCACGGATTGGCGTGATGGAGTTGTGAGAGTTCCAATGCGATGATTAGTCATGGGGATTGTCTTTGTAGCATGAAGAAATGAATATGAAAAACTTCACAAGATATATGTTTACTTTGCCGTCCACTGTAATGGATTCCGAGTGCTGATTTCACTTGTCACCTCACCATTGCCGCTGCGAATATGGAAAACAGTATAACTTCTGCACATCATCTTTCCCTGTCAGTCAACTCGAAAAACTCTAAGAAATCACCAAAACGTTGGGTTGAATTCGACGAAGCCCCAGGCCTTGACTTGGTAGGTAAGCACGTCAAGAGAACAATAAGCCAAGATACGCAATGCTAATGCAATCCCGCCGAAAAAAAGGTACACCCAATGGAATATCAACTTTGCACACTCTGCTCCCCTTCAAGTCTCTCCAACAAAGCCCTCATCTTCTCCAGCAACTCCGGTATACGAAACGGCTTCCCAATCACATCATCCATGCCCGACGCCCTCGCCTCATCAATCTGGCCGCACCGAATATTCGCCGTGACGGCAATAATCGGTACATGCCTAACCACTTGCCCGCGCTGCTCCATCTCGCGTATCTTCCTACAGCACGTGAGCCCGTCCATTTCGGGCATCTCGCAGTCCATAAGGACCATGGAAAGCGGTATGCCGTTTAGAGTGCAGAACTGAGTTTTGGCAATGTGGTCGAGGGCGTGCACGCCGTTGTCGGCGGTGGCGGTTATGCAGCCTGCTTTTGTGAGTTGTTTGCAGAGGACCTTTTGGTTGAGTTGGTTGTCTTCTACGACGAGGACGTGGAGTTGCTGGGTCGGTTTGTTGGTTTGCTCGCTAGGATTGTCGTGGATTCTAGAAAATGCTTGCGGGGTGTTGCGCAAACAGTATGCGGGGATTTCGGTATTAGGTGACCTTCTTGCGCGTTCTTCGAGCAGACGGCAGTCTTCAGACGTCATTCTTCTGCTCTTTAGATAGAACCCGAATGTACTGCCGACGCCTGCTTCCGAGGTACAACCAATCTGTCCACCATGCAGTTCGGCTAGCTGTCGCGAGATGAAGAGCCCAAGGCCACTACCGCCATACTTTCCGTGTGTGCGCGGTGATGCCTGGGCGAACTTCTCAAACAAGAGCTTTTTCTGTCCCGGTGTAAGTCCGCAGCCAGTATCTTGAACCTGGAACAAGAGGAAGACCGGCGAACCGGTGCCCCAGTCATCTCCATTGCCACAATTAGTAAGTTTCATTCGTTGTGGGACAAACTCAAAGCCATTGGGAAGTTCAAAATCTGGTTTTTCGGCGTGTGCGCGAATTTGGATAACAATGGAGCGTGTTGGCCGATCTTGAGTGAACTTGATCGCATTGGTCATGAGATTCACGATGATCTGTAGCAGACGGCCAGAATCGAGCATCACCCAATCGATGTCCAGTTCTTGCAGGCTTGAGTGCGGCTTGAATTCAAGGTTGATATTTTTGGCCACTACTTCGGGACGAAGCCTAAATACAGTGTCAATAATTTGGAGCATATTCAGGGAGAAGTGGAGAAGAAGTTCACTAACATAGAAATGGCACGCTCAATGACAGCGACAGGCTGTGAAGGGATGGGAGTCATGCGCAAAAGGTTGGAGTCTAGTTTCGATACGGTAAGGATGTCATCGACGATCGACTTCTGATGCTGAACACAAAGAGCGATATTATTCGCAGCTTCGATGCAACTTTTTGCAACGTTTCTATCCTCATCACATGAGAATTGATGGACACTGAGAGTATCTCCGATGTCGTCGGCGGATATCAGAATTGCCGACAATGGATTGCGCATTTCGTGCGAGGTAATATCAATAAACTCGTTTTGCTGGCGCTTTGCCTCTTCTGCTTCTCGTATTCTTCGTTCCTGGAGACCTTGGGCCCATTTTAGGTGCGATATATCCGTAACGGTGCCCATAACGCTTATCAGTTCACCGTCTGGACTTAGCTCCGGCTGACAAGACGCAAGAACCCAATAGTCGATGGGTTCGCCGTCAATGTCTTTTGCTTGAAACTCGGGATGTGCATATTGAAGCTCCCAACTTGTCGGCTTGTGGGTTTTTATCAAGTCTAGTTGTTGACGATTCGTTAGCGTACCTCATAGAGCAGAGGTAATTTACAGATGTCACTTACCATCCCACATATTCTTTGAAGCCTCTAAGCTTTGCTCTGCCATCACCTCGTCGGGCATGAAGTTTCCAATGGTATCATGAGATACTCCGGTCATCTCAAAGTAACGGTCATTTGCCTCCAATAAGTGCCCCTCGGCGTCAAACAAACACATACCCAGAGGCGAAAACTCGGTCATTCGACGCATCCGACTGGTCTGGAGTTGGAGTTGCTGAGAGAGTTCCTCCCGCTGTAAGGCAGCGACTTCAGCTGCACGCTTGCTTCGCCGTACCTCGTCTTCAAAAAGAAGAACTGACGCTAACGAAGTCGCAATCTGTCGATTGAGCATGGACGTGAAGGATTCGTACTCTTTGTCATAAGCTCTACGAGGGTTGATTCCGAGGAGCAACAACGCACAAACATTGTCCGCGTTTGTTGGCCGAAGAGGTAGTATCATCGCTTCCCTGCAGGGATCCTTGTAACCTCTCCACTCAACGATCTCAAGTAATGACCGCGGGAGTGTTCCATTATCCACATGTAACATCAACGGCTCCAATATTCGCGTCGCTTGAATGAAAGCTGAGATCAGAGTATCATCACTCTCCGTCAAGGAAAATCTTTCAGGACAAGCCTGATGTCCTCTCGGTACTCCAATGGATCCTTCAATGATACAAGTCTTTACGTAACTCTGACTGGTATTAGGCGATTCCAAAGAGCTATGTTCGATCTCTTCTGCATCAACAATCGAGTACAAGAGTGCGAAAGGCACGTCGTAGTCGTTGTGAGCCAGACCGTCCAGCACCCTACCCCAAAACTCTTTTACAGTGCGTGTTGCGTTCAGGCGCTCACCCAGGTAGCGTAATAACTCCATTCTTCTGCTTCTGAGCGATTCGACAGTCGTATCAAATGCATTCATATAGACTAGATTCCAATTATGAATTAGTAAGATATTTCATGTCCAATGATGTTCGCTCAATGAAAACTGGGTTGATATATCTGTGGTTTTTTGCGCACTTAATGCCAATACCATTGTATCCATTTGACCTCGATGATATTGTATGGTGGGTTATTGCAACAATACTTACAACCAAGAATGAGGTCAGTACCGCCAAAAACTGGAACCTAAAGTCATGTAAGCGACACATAAACGGTCAAGTCAGGGTGTGGATGCCCACAAAAGACCACGTGAAGAATGCCTCTTCCAGATAGCCATGCCGTATGATTGGTAACATTTGATTGAGGTTGAGCTGAGCCTGACCGGTTCGAGCACTTTCGCGCATCGTAGCGCGAACTGAATCCCACATTTCGTGAAAAGGGCCTGAAAAGCCAGTACCCATCAAAGCAGGATGTTTGTTGCCCGCAATGATATCTCTATGAGACTCGTTATAGAGCATGGTCAAGTCCTCACCCCAGAAAACAGATGACGGATGGGGATTTCGCATGACTAAGCAAACGATTTCTCGGAATTGAATCGTCCATGTATTCATAGCGCCCAAGGGCGTCTTTGACCAGTCAATACTTCTTACGAATGTTAAATGCTCTGGAAGAACGCCTTTGGGGTTCGCAGCTGTCCAGTCGGGTACGGGAGATTCAAGTGCTGCCAGGGTGACGGCGGAGACGCTTGATGTGCGACGTTTTTCTTGCTCTGAACTGATGCTTTTTTGTGGAAGTTCAGATTGTTCAACATTCTCGACTATGTCATGTGTCGAGATAGCTGCAGCAGAAGCCGAAGTTTTCTTGTCGTCTCTCACCCGAACACCATGCCATTTCTTCTCAGACTCGGGTGCAGATGCCGACAGTGGACCCCCTCCTGGAATATCTTCGTTGCGAAAGACCGGATGGCCGGTGATCACTCTCCAGTTGGGCTGAATACAGAAAACGGTCCATATAAATTTGGCGTACTCGATCGTCAATGGAAAGATGTCTCTAGAATCTCGAAATGTACTGATAGTTGTTGCCCAAATTCTAAATTCTTCGTAATTTGCGCCGCGGTCGCTATCTTTGGGATCTTCCCGTGCAGAGCCAATGACCTTGAGAAATAGTTGCTCCTGCCTCTTCAACGCAGCATTGCAGAATATCGGTCGCACCGTTAGTTGATTTTCATGGACACGATTTTCCATATCAAGCACAAACGTCGGTCTGTTGTCCATGTCCAACAACTGTGGAAGGCTTGATGTGTTCAGGCGATTAAGGGCGCCATCTTGTCGGTCTTTCTTCGGGCGAACAGGAGGAGCCGTCCTCAGGGGATTCTCAGGAACTTGACTATCCATGGAATCCAGCGCTCTAGGATTTTTCACCATATGCTATGGTGTGTCGAGATACATTGGGAATAGTGTAGGGATAGGGGTGTGAGTGTAAAAGAATTGAGTAGTAGGGTGAGCCGCGTGAGACTGCGACATTTACGGACGTGCGAATGGAGGAAAGAGGTCCCGACACTTGATCGGCAGCGACAGATCTTGAGACGTGGCTACCAGGGTGGCTTGCCAAGCGGAAAGCGGACTTAGTCAAGACAAGATCCGCCTGATTATAGTGATATGTAGTAGAAATCACAGCGTGATGGAATGAGGTACAGCACGAATGTAGGTGAGTGCATCGTCTTTTTCGGTTTAGCGCAGACTGCATACGTAAGTAGTCTCAGCCGCAAAGTGTCCAATATACTACTTACAGTCACCCGTAGCATTAGTCTTAGAAAGTACCCTACGTCGAATGATCGATCATCTCTTCGCTAAGTTAAGGATGCGCATCCCGCTATATGCATTTCGCACTACTTGGACGCAGATAATGATGAAGAATATGAGTGGTCTCCCTGACTTACAGAATCGAAGTTTCTTAGAGAGTGAGTTCTTGGTCACGAGGGAATAAGCGGAAAAATCTGCCATAACTTTCGAGAGTATGATGTTTTATCAGAATGAAAGCTTTCTCATGAAGCAGGTACTTTTTTTCGCTTTGCGTGTAGAGAATACATTAAATAACTATGAGAGGCTATAATAGGACCAACCATATTATATTGGAGTACTACTAGAATAAGTATTTGGTTCATCGAGCAATACATCATATCACTACTGCATATTTCTCTCATTTAAGTGAAGATCTAATGGAGTATTTAAGTGGCCCATACCAGTCTGCAAACTTTACCAAATATGCGCATTGACAGCAGGAAAAGCTCATATCGCTATTGTGGAGAAAATAGCCCTTGGAAATGGCAATTCGGGTGATCTTTATATCCGTATATAAATCGTGAAATCATGCTCTAGACTTACTTAGAGTAAAGTTCGAAAGAAAAGTAATGATGCCAGGTGCGCTTGGTAAGCAGTATTCGGACTTGCACCAGTTGCGTTATGCTTTTGCCAGCTCAGTCTAGCGAAGAATATCACCTAGATTCTCAAGAAGAGAAATCGAGTTCTGGTTTATACAAATGCCGTGCTACAGTCTTTGAACTTCCATAACCATATCTAAACCAGCTGCGTGACGTAAAATATTGTGAGACTTTTCTTGACACGGAGATGTGTTCAAGACGATTAGAGTTAAGCCAATCGATATCGAAACGCTGAGTACAACAAGCAACTGTGACAACAATTTTTTTAAATTACTTTTGTGGCACTCCAAAGTATCAGCCGGGTCTTCTTGGATGACAAATGCCTACACCGCATCTGCCTTACGATGTCTCAAATCCCTCGAAAACATGCCAAAAAATACTACAGTGGATACGAAGTTCTGCCTTGAAACTGACAAAACCCGCAATAGTTTCGTGCCAGGCCTCCACTGTACACCTCATCAACGCCCCAGAGGGACCAAACCGCACGGCACTGCTCTACCATTTTGACACTCGGTACATACAATCACCCGCCTCGCGTAACCTCACGATGATACAACTATCATGTTTGTAATCAAGCACCACGTCAGGCTACTTCTATCTGCCCTGCAGTAGCGGCTCTCCAGTTGCGTTTTCCCGGCACATCGCTCCGGGCTCCGATTGGCTGAGCGCCCATCTCTACACCATCAGGCCCACCAGCTTTGTAATCCAAATCTCCAGCTGTAGCAATTATCGCGTCTCATTCACACCGAATCAAGTTGTAGGGTGGAGGCTGCGAAAACAGTTGCAACGTGGTTGCTCGGGTCGATCGGCCGACCGACCGGTGAGTCGTTTTGCGGGTGCGGGTGCGAGAGAGGAGGCATACTTAAATACCTCTTGCTAGCTCGCAAAGTCAGTAGCATCTCCCTCTCCACCTCTCTCTCTCTCCATACTCCAGACACACTCTTCGTCTTTACGCACAAACATGTCTTCTCTAGCCTTCTATACCATGGCCATCTCGCCCGCCATCAGCGCCATGAAAAACGCTCGCGCCTTCATAAAAAAGGGCCACGAACACGCCCTCTCCAATAATATCGACCCCGAAACCCTTCTCACTGCAACCCTACACCCTGATATGAAAGACTTCCGGTTCCAAATCTACCGCTTGACCGACGCCGTCAAGTTCATGCCGCCCCGCATCAACCCAGCGCTCGAAACCATTACGCTGCCAGACGACGAACAGACGTTTGAGGAACTGGAGGCTCGCATCGAGAAGACGCTCAAGTACCTTGAGAAGTTCAAGCCTGCTGATTTTGAGGGCAAGGAGGCGAATGAGGTGCTGATGAAGTTCCATAATGGCTCGCAGATAAGATTGCCAGCCGTGGATTATGTGTACAAGTTTGCGCATCCGAATATGTGGTAAGTAAATTAGACTTCTGAGATGAGACAGAGACGGTTTGTGGGAGAGACTAGGACAGTATTTGCTAATTACGATATTAGGTTCCACATGACAACTGCATATGGCATTCTCAGGATGAAGGGTGTGGATGTAGGCAAGTTTGATTTTTTGAATGGTGCAAAGGAAATCGTAATTGAAAAGGGGGAGGAGCAAAAATAGACAACCAATCATTAGAAGTCTTTACAAAAAGAGAAAGCATTTCGTCGTAACTAAGTCCCATCGTTGTCAATATTGAACGCCCACCCCGTGACTACAGCACCAACTAGCGCGTCCATGGCGCTGCTCTGCGAACTAGCATCCGCGGGATCGACAAATGGGCCGTCCCAGTCCACACCGAAGAACGGAAGCCCTTCATCCATTTCCCTGTTCTTCTTCCAGATCGATTGCGCATTTACGTGAATCGTCGCGGAAAACATGTCGTCTGGATATGCTTGCTGTAGCCGGACCAGGTTTCGCATAAAGGCGCCCTTGAACTGCCCACCATCAAGACCACATTCTGGCTCACAGGCATCGTGAATGACTCCATTGGAACCCGAGAGCGCAGAAATAGCTGCTCGCGCAATACGGTGTGCAGCCTCAAGAAAGTTAGTTTCCGATGGAGAGTCGGCGCGCTGGAGTTCGACGAGGCCGCCGAGTATCACGCCTTGGTTGTATGACCAGATCGTCTTGTTATTGTTCTCACAGTCTTCTGTCAAGCCATCGTTGACGGTACCGTTGATGTTGATCATTCCGCTCTCGAAGAACCAATCGTGACTCTTCATCGCCCAATCAAGGTATGTCTCTTTCTTATGCTCGACCCGATTCGCTAGATGCGCTGCAGTGCTGAGGAAGAGTTCATTCGCGATGGCATTAACGTAGTTCTTTTTCCAGCTCCAGTATATACCGCCATCGCAATAAGCGCCCCATGTCTTTGCTACTGCGAGAAAGATGCCTTCGGCAAGGTCAAGATACGGTTGGTGGTTGGTAACATCATAAGCATTGATCCAAGCCAGCGCCCACCAAAGATCGTCATCGTAGAAGCCGTCAAGCCAGTCGTGTGGGTCTGGACTCTCAATATGATGTTCAGCCTCTGCACTTGAAATGTTCTTAGTCCCATCTTTCCAATTCGGCGGGAACTTGCAACGGGGCTCGTAGGTTATCGGATCAAGTTCCTTCATATATCCGCTTTCAACATGCATAGAACCATCTTGATTGTCAGTTGTACTGTTCGATGGTTCATCTTCGTAGCCCGGTTGAGGGTTCATGATTGGTGCACGAGCAAGTGCATTCGAGAAAACATCCCTCGTTAGAGCCTGCAAGTCTGCGTCCTCGGGAAACGCCTTTGCGTAATCACCAAACGTTGCGACGATATTTCCTGCGTTCCACCATCCTGTCGTTTCCCAGAGGCCTGTGGTCTCATTATACCATGTCTGGAGAGCTGACAGAGCGAGCTTGGCGCGGGATCCTGGGTCGATATGTTTTTCACTGTCGCTATGTGCGTTAGAAATTGCTGTAAGAATGAATAATAATTGATATAGATGGCGGTAAGAAAACATTGTAAAGATACAGCTGATAATAGGTTACTGAAATTAGAAGACTTGGGAATAACTAAATCACATTTGAGACGCTGCCCGCAAACTGGAAATCGCTTGGGTTGGGGCATAAGCAGTAGTTCATGACCGCGGATGGCAGCGTCGACATCAGCGTAATTCTTTCGTATGGCTTGTAAACGTTCCATTGTTCGTGTCAAGGGGCAGCTCGTTGTAATGATACAACCATAGGGGAAAAGCAGCATCGTCTGTGCGTGATGTCTGACAATTGATCGATCGGTTCTCAAACCTGAGAATAGCAGCCAAAAAACCTTATCCGAGATCGGATCCATGGTCCAATAGCTTCTCGTCCAATATGGTTTGCCAGGTTTGTGAATTGAAGACAAAAATAGGCTGGACCAGAATTCCTTTTCGAAGACGTAACAGTCTGTAAACTTGGTGGCTCAAGGGATCTGGTCATGAAACAAAAACAACGTATGCCTTGCCAACCGAAAAAGTACACTCTGTAACACATATGAAAACTAGAAAATGAAATTGATCGAATCTCACTTCTTGATCATGCTCACAGGCACTTGAAGCGGCCGAGACATTTGAGGACCCAGACCCTGCCAGTCTCGCTTTGGCGATAGTGCTTCCAGGAGGGGTTGGATGTTGCGGGATACCCATGTGCCAGGCGGGCTTGTTAGATGCGCCAAATTTGTCGAAAAAAGTAGCGATGTAAGGATGATGAATGTATACACATTGGATACGCTGTGCTGGCGTAGCAAGAAAGTATGATCATGAGGCATCTTCAAGGGCATCTGAGATTGTGTAGAAGTCTACACCTTCAGTAAACTCCCTAGCAGATGATATATGTATAGAAAATCGAGGCACGTGCCCGTTTGTGTCAATAAGGCGTTGGATGCACACCTAGTAAGGCAGCTATCGCTTTTCTGTTAGGTCCAGAGCTTGGACGATCATCCACGAGACGACCAACTAGTGCGACATTACCCCACTCGGCGATGCGCCTTCTTGCTTTGGACGCCGGCTGACACCAACAACACGATTGCTAATTTACGGGGGATCCGCAAACACCATCGCTATTGGAGCCTGTCCAACAACCTTGCCAACGGCCCGCCTGCTGGCCTACCAACACCACACTACTCACGGAAATGCGCGCTTCATCGATGTTGCATCCACATTGAAGGTTAGAGCCATAACTCTCTTCCCCCTTATGGCAGTTAAGCTCTGGTGCGATGACGTTGCTTCATAAAGGTATCGGCCCAATTGTTTTAGTATGCGGATGCACAGCTGCTACCCTGGTTGCTGACATCAATATTTTCGTCGTTTGACAGCATTACGACTGACATGATCAGGCAATTAAAATATCGTGACCAAAGTCTTTAAGCTGTTCCACCCAGCAGTTCCCTGAACCAGGCCCGGCTTCATCTTTGAACTTCCATATCGCTTCCAGCACGCGCTTGGATGTACGCAGGTAGCCCCAGAACATGAGACCATATAGCTCGTCAAGGGTGTTCATGATCCACTCGCGTTGGGCAGAGTCTTCTGACTCTGCGCCAGCCAAGAACAACGGCCAACAGATTGACTTGAACAGTGCATCTCTCGGCTTCAGATGCGAAATGTGATGAACCACGTCGTCGGCCAAAGCTGTAAGACTGACAATAGCGGTACCGCTTGTTGGGTCGAGAAGAGGGTTTGTAGAGGGCAAGACACGTGCGAGATAGATACAAACGGCCGAACGATGCGCAGAGGCGATGCGGATACGTTGTTGAATGTCTTCGAAGGGTGATGCAGGTACAAAATCAGATGACCATACAATTGGGTCAAATTCAAGGGCACGCCGCAGCAAGACACCCACCTGCTCCTCAATGTAAATGGGGGTATTGGTTCTGGAAGGGGAACCGTGAGAGTCTGGTAGCGCAAAAGACTCCAACATGATACGAAGTAGCGGCCCGGGGCAAGAGAGATAGTTGTTCGTCTCGGCGTAACGGAGGATAGGGTCAAGTTCAATCGTGTCTGGAATTAGTGCAGGCAGCGTCGTGAAGCTGAAAGTTGAACCAAGAATGTGAAATACCAAGAGGTCTGAAAGTATAGTTTGGCGAAGTCTGCTCATCGGGCGTTGAAAATACGGCGGCTTGCCGAGTAGCTGGATGAGCTTGAGAGCACCGTCCATGTGGACTTTCCATTTATCTCGACCGGATTCTACAAGGGCGTAGTTGACGAACAATAAGATCGTCATCAGTATAAAATCAATATTAGCAGTGTTCACGGAGGTGATGCTCTTTGCAAGCAACGACAGCGCCTGCTGTTTTGCTACAAGAGAATCTCGGTAAGAGGATTTGAGCGGGCCCCCAAAACGGCTTACAGCTTGGTAATAGGCCATGACAGTTGGACTCTGTTGCTCCTGGTAGGAGGATTGGCTCATGGGGTTGCTGCTGATGTTGAAGACATGGAAGGCGGAATTGGCGACAATGATCTGCAAAAGCAACGGATAGGCAGATGTTGCCGGTATGAGATCACGAATAGGGTTCTGACCAGGCCCATCGTAGACGACCATGACCTCACACAGCTGAGTTGCGAAATGATAGAGATAGTATCGTGAGTTTCGGTCGAGATCATTGAGCAGAGGGTCTGTCAATGCTCGATGAACATCCGAAATCATCTCCCGTTCGTTGCCCGAATCCATCTGCCGTCCTTGTATGGACATTCGATAATCGTCTATTACCGAATGTCCGGAAACTAGCTGATGGCTAGACCCCGATATTGGTGACATTTGTTGCTGCTCGTCTTGTTGCTGAGAAGGGCCCTGGTTGTCCCATACCAAGGCCGACATGCCCTGGGCCTTGGCTGATGCTTCAGGCGGATTTGCGTGTGCCATGTGGTGCTGCTCCATCTTTTCCTCGTAGCACTTTCCCATCATCTTGCCGCGACTGGCGACACCGCGGTTCCATACAAACAACTTCCCATAACCCAGGCATTCGGTTCCTGCTGATAGACATTTCTGGCAGCTTGGTAGAGACCGATCGCATCTCCAACGTCGCTTTCGGCAATTATGACAAGATTTGGTCGGCAGATTTAGGTGCGTTGTGCTCATTGGATGGGAGCCATGCAAGATGTGCTGGTGATTGACTGAATTGAGTTCTACGGGGTACGGCGCGGGGTGGATATGTTCTGCTCGTGGTGGATGTGGCCTGGGGAAACAGTGGCGCGACGGAGCTAACGGCTTTGGGCTTGGCGGCAGCGGCACTTTTCGTCACGTCAGCCTCCGTCTTTACTCATTACGTAGCGAGAAACTGCAGTGGACCAATCACATCCCTTTCATCTATGGCAAAGTCGTGATCTGAGTGTTTTCTACGTTCACGTTCCACCACCACACTAAACTCCAATCAGCAGCCAAGACACACGTTCTGCGGCAAAGGGTCCACCTCGTCACGGCTTAATTCATCTACGTCAGATACACCGCTGGCGTTTAACGTTGTGCTTCGGCTGTACATTCTACATTAGGCCGCTGCTTAGAAAATGCCTTTCTTTCTCGTTACCACATCGTCCACGGGCTTTGTGAAGTCCGGTCAAACTCAAGGTATTGAAAAGCAATGGAAGGAGTCATATAATTATCGGACATCAGAAGAGTTTTTTGTGCTTCTCCATCACTTACTTCTGACAAGTGTCGCCACGAGAACACTTCTCTGGCCACCGTACGCGTCTTGCACAGTTCAAGCATGACAACGCCAACGCTTCCAACAAGCCAACCCACCTTGGACCATGGCAACCTTACACCAGCACCTCCAAACTCGAAAGACTTCGCGCCACCAACAACGTTAGAAAAGGCCGAAGAAGGCATCAATATGCCCCGCCGAGTTTCATACAGCGAATCCGATATCGAACGCCTAGGTCGCGAGCGCCCACAAGCATTTGGCACTTTTCTTCAGGAGCTGGGCTTCTGTTTCGCCCTTTTGGGCTCCATGTTCATGTCCGAATACATGATCTCTGGGTTTACCATTCTCCTGCCCGACCTCGCTCGAGAGCTCGACATCCCCACCAAGGCACAAACATGGCCCGCTTCCGTCTTTTCTCTCGTCACAGGAGCGTTTCTCTTGCCCTTTGGCCGACTGGGTGACATTTTCGGAGGTTACCTAGTCTTCAATGTCGGTCTTGTCTGGTTCATCATTTGGTCCCTTATTGCCGGCTTCTCACAGAACTACATCATGTTGATTATGTGTCGGGCATTGCAAGGATTTGGTCCTGCAGCATTCCTTCCATCTGGCATCATGCTGTTGGGCTCCATATATCGTCCTGGTCCAAGAAAGAATCTTGTTTTTAGCCTGTATGGTGCATTCGCCCCTGTTGGTTTCTTTACTGGCATTTTCTTCGCGGGCATCTCTGCACAACTCGCATCGTGGGGCTGGTTCTTCTGGATCGGTACCATCATCCTCGTCGCTGTAAGCGTAGCGTCGTATTTCTGCATACCTAAATATAAGGTCGAGGCCAATCAAAAGGTTGAGGCACCAGTCAATGTTGTCAAGATGGATTGGTGGGGCACCGCAACCGTAGTTCCGGGGCTTGTCCTGGTAATCTTCGCACTTACAGACGGGAGCCATGCCCCACAAGGCTGGGCAACTCCGTACATCCCTGTAACATTCATCTTAGGCTGGATCTTCCTCGGTGCCTTCGTTTACATCGAAGGCTGGGTAGCTGAGCAGCCTCTCCTCCCCAGTGATCTGTTCAAGGTCAAGGGCATGAAACCCCTTGGACTGGCTCTCTTTTTCCAGTACGGAAACTTTGGCGTATTCATCTTCTATGCCAGTTTCTATATCAAAGACGTTGTCGGCGCGAGCTCACTCCTCACTGCCGCATGGTTCACGCCCATGTGCATCGGTGGCTTGATCCTAGCTACCATCGGCGGACTGGTTCTACACCTATTGCCCGGTCGTATCCTACTTATTATCAGTGGAGTGGCATTCATTCTCTCCACTCTTCTCTTCGCGATCCTTCCTGCACAGTTCAATTTCTGGGCCTGGATCTTCACCGCCATGATATGTGCTACTCTCGGCATCGACATTACTTACAATGTGGCAAACATCTTCATTACCACATCGCTACCAAAAGCGCGTCAAGGCCTTGCAGGCTCTTTCATGAACTCTATTCTATTTCTAGGCATAGCAGTGTTCTTGTCACTTGCTGATCTAGCAGTGAGCGAGACAAAAGAGAGGGGCAAGAGAGAGAGCTACAAAGTCGCCTTTTGGCTTGCTACAGGCATTGCGGCGGCGGCCCTCGTCATCATGTTTTTCGGTGTCAAGATTGGCAAGGCAAAGAGCGAGTTGACAGTTGAGGAGAAGGCGGAGCTGGAAAATGAATTGGTTCGAAGAAAAACTAATGAGTAGTCAGTTGACTGGACAGCAATAGAGTACAGTAGAATTAGAACAACTTAATCAACCTGGTTTATTCCAAAAATTCGCCGTTAGTCCTTGCAAGAATCTCATCGTAGTAACTCTGGAAAGCCAGCCATCCCTTCTCAGGTGTGCCTACTTGTTTGTATGTTTCAGCTGCTTCGCTTTCCGGTATGATCTTTGGCTTGTGCCCATTTCCGGCTGCGGCTGCGTCCACTAGAAGTTGCGCCTGGCAGGTTTTATCGAGGGACAAGAACCAAAAGGCTGCTTCGTCAACTGATTTTCCTACAGTGAGTATACCGTGATTCTGTAGTATGGCTGCTTTTCCGTCACCTGTTCGTTGTCAACGGTGTCAGCACAGTAGATTTTTTAGGAAAACACACCTAGCGCATCAGCGATTTTTTCGCCTTCTTCACTTGCCAATACGATGCCACCGAACTGGTTGTATACACTGTGACTCTTGTAAAAACGCACGCTGTCTTGTGTAATCATGTCCAGCTCTCTTCCAAAAGCACTAAATGCTTTTCCGTGTACGCTATGAGCGTGACATGCAGCATGTACTTCCGGCCGTCGCTTGTGTATTGCGCTGTGAATAGCAAATGCGGCCGCATTGATGGGTTGGTCACCTTCAACTACCTCGCCTTCTTCGTTGACCAAGATCAAATCCGAGACGCGCATCAAGGAAAAATGGGTGGAGAGCGGGTTGAGCCAGAAATGGTCGGTCATGATAGGATCGCGGACACTTATATGTCCTGCGACTCCTTCGTCAAAACCGCGAGAAGCAAAGACCCGATAAGCAGCGGCAAGGTGCTGTTTGCGGTATAGGCGCTCATCCTCGAGCCTTGTAAAGGTCGGATACTTGCGTACTTTCAATGATTTGCCTGCTTTGGTGCGACCCATAGCAGCGACTGTCTGGTTGTCGATTTCCTCCGCATGGTCGACACGTACTACCCCTGCTGCCACTGATGCGCCGTGTGGATTGGAAGACGTGACCAGGCATCGATTAGAGTACAATGAAGTAGATGCGCGCCGGAACTTGAAGGGACTAAAAGCTCGAAGCAGTGGACGGGACAGAAGATAGGTGGTAGACATAATAAGTATGGTAAACGAGTGTTTGGTTCGTAGGTAGTCGCGTTGCCGGTCGTCCCCCGCATAAGAGCGTGACCATTTCCCCGCCGGGAATAACTGCAACGGGTATAAGTAGTAAGCATGGGTAATACAGATACGCACCGCGTGCTATTGGCGATTAGCGATTTCATATGTGAGGAGAGGATGTACACGGTGTGACATGGGAAGTGGGTCAAAGCCTAATGGTTGTTGACATAACCAGTGTTGTCGACCAAGCAGACTTGTCATTGAGCCTGCATAACCACCGATCCAAAAGATGGTTACATGCAATTCATGCCGAGCGGATTCAACAATTGAGAACCACACGTTGAACCCAGGTAATAACTGAGCCTCCCTCTCCTTTGAATACCGCGTTTTGATCTTGCTTTCACTTCATTAACATCCTTCAGACCAATGTCGCGCACCACTACTGCACGGCGTTTGAACAGGCTACAAGGAGCCACGAGTCACTATTTGCTTCATTATGTACCATCGTATAAGCATCGTTCTGAAATTCAACTGCCTAATATCGTCTCTGGTCGTACAACTAGCTGTATACATATATTTTGATGATGAAATAACACTGCGTAGCAACGTGTGAACATGGGTATCATGATTTCTCTCTATATCTTTATTCCAAATTAGCATCTTCCTCTCCTTCAACTTCTCCAAATCATCATGCGCGTCTTCGATAATGGACTCGGTGTTGTCACGCCTTCTTCTGACTCCATCGTGCTTGCCTTTACTGCGCCTCGCCAATCATGTATTGCCCTCTAGTCTATTCCTTTCACTCACTACTTTTGCGCTTTGGCTTTTTGCTCGCTTCGCCTTAGCTGCGCTCTCACTTTCACCGCACCGTACCCTGATCTATATAAACATTGCCAGCGGCCTTCAGTTTCGCTTCGTATTCCACTACCCAACTGAACCCACAACCACGATATCACGCTCGTTAAGACCCTCTCCTTTCCAAAGCAGCCAAAGGTTGTGTCTACTACCTAGTAAAAATACACAATGAAGTGCTCCTTCGTCTTCATCGCGCTGTTGATAGCTTTTGCTGTCGCAAGTGTCCCGGAAGACGCCGCAGCTACCTTGGACTTGGGTAAGAGAATGTCACAAAGTGGCTTAATCATTCGCTAAGAAGTACCAGAATCATCTCTCACCACTCTTATCAGCAATGGTGTGCCTCTCTCAAATTCATCTGATCCTCAAATTCGGGGCACTTCTTTGGGGGAGTCACTCGCTGGCGATTCACAGCTTCAGGAATGGTTCAACCAATTGAATGAAGCCACGCGCAAAAACGAGACTTGGTCCGCTGGACATTATGTAGAGGCGGTCGATACTGATGATTCCCTCTCCAATGCAACCACTGCTGGTGCTGCCGCCGCGAAGAAGCCACTTCCTAACCTCGACGGCTACTACCGATTCGACGTCCGCATCGGCAAAGACGCAACTCACACCGGCACACTCCGCAAAGGCCGCATGTTCAAGCGCATGTACTCAGCCTTGAAGGCCTGCGGCATCGCCCACAAAAATCCCTCAATCCCCGGTTTCTGCAGCGACGACCGCCCAGAATGTCCCGACCATTGCCGTATCGAGCAAATCGTCTACTCCAAAAACGGCGAATGGGCGACAGACTCGCACGTTGCACTCAAGGTCAAGTTCTCGTACTTTGACATCAAGCATCACCCAAAGATCCAGGATCTCGGGGTACGTACACACATGCTGCAGCGAGTGTTAAATACTAGAAGACACGCTAACGAAACAATAATAGTTCCGCATCGTCGCCCGCGTCTTCGAACTCATGACTATGCAGGGTAACAATTGCCTTTTCCACGACTT
This sequence comes from Bipolaris zeicola 26-R-13, assembly GCF_000523435.1. NCBI lineage: Eukaryota > Fungi > Ascomycota > Dothideomycetes > Pleosporales > Pleosporaceae > Bipolaris > Bipolaris zeicola. The sequence continues at coordinate 68,358 of NW_006912130.1, forward strand.
CCCGTGGTCACGACGGACATTACTGTGCAGCGTAGCCGACAAGGTGGAGCTCGCTTTCCCCATCAACGGCGGTCTGATCCAGGGCGTCCTCAACGTCGAGCTTATATGGAGCAAGAAGACGGGGAAAAACACTTTCACGTGTCAGGGCAACACTGAGGGTGACGTCGACGCCATGATGTGGACCGACTTCCGCGACCCCCTTTCTGAGGCCATGGCCTGGCCCGCGAAGCAGATCCTGCCCTTTGTCTTCTGTGCAGAGGATAATTGCTTTAAGCAGGACCTCAAGATTGGCGAGCCGTGGCATGAGGGCAAGGGATGCAAGACTCTGGACTGGCCGGTTGGATGTGATCCGGATCTCACGGGGCCATCTAACCCAAAGCTCAATTGCCCACCACCAAGACGCCAGTAAAAGGTGTCCTTGGTCTTATACTGGAATCGCAGCACTTTCCTCGAGAGATAATGATAAGGCGAAATCCAGATTGATATGGTGAGATCAAGGCGAGATAGGATGGTCAATTTGAGGTGTGGATTTCCTTTGCGAATCTGATGGGCATTGAGCATCACTAGTTAGTTACCCATGGCTAGTACCTTAAGAATATGTGACTTACATTCCATCTGTTTGCGATCCTCATCCCGTGACTCTACCAATACCACTGTTCAAAAGGACTACACACCTTATTATCCTCTAAAAAACCAGCGCACTAATTACATCCCAACCATCTTCTCTGACAACTCCCGTATCTCATTCCAACCGACATCAATGCTCACAAAAACTATATGTCTGCCTCTGCCACCCCTCCTCACTCTTCTTGACAAAAGCACTCCTCTCACGCATAAGCTTCAAGCGATGCTCATTCGCCTCTTGTACAGTCATCGGCAGCGCAAACTTGTCCTGTTTGAGATATGCGCGCACAAAGTCCATGAGTTCTTCTGGGAGCCGGCATTCACGGTTGTTAGTGAGGCCAGGCCAACCGAGCTCGACAAGCAGCTCGACGATATCCGGGGGCAGCTCTTCCAGCGTGGCTTGTTGGGCTGGTTCGCTGGACCCGAAGATGGACTCTGTGTACCAGCTCATCTGCTGGGGCGGGATGTTCGCAGTTGAGATGATGCGTTTTGTAGGATCAACGAGCCACAGGGCGATGAAGCGGCGGTGGCCGGGTTTGGTGGGGTCAATGAGTTTGAAAGAGGAGACGCGATGCTGGCTATTTTTTTTGATTTGTCAGAATTGAGGGAACTCGTCAGCGACATGGCATGCACTTACAAGACATTGGGAAATGCTAAAAGGCGTCCCTGACGCGTCTGAACACTACCGTAGTTTTGTAGACGAGGACCATTGCCGCACCCCAATGCGGTACCGTAGATCTGCTCCAGCCAGTGGTATGCATCCTGACCTACTTCAAAATCCTCCTCAATGCCCTCGGGGATCTGCATGCGGAATGAGAGGCTGTCATCAGTTATATTATCACTATCCAAGTAATACAAGGCAGTGGCGCATATCTTTTCGTTCATCTGTCCCTCAACGTGCCATCCGCCAACTGGAAATTCCGGCTTTTCCGGCGTCAGTTCGATCGAGGCCATCTTGACAATGACCTGCAGTCCAGAAGCAGCGAATCTTTCGGCCAGAAGTTGACCAGCTTTCGGCGCATAATCGACCTCTTTGAAAGGAATTGCTGGTATCTTTGGTTTCCGAAGCGTCTCCCATTTGTATTGCATGTAGTCTTCTTGGCGTCTTTCTTCACGACTGGCGTAGAATTCTTCGTCATAGCCTCTTTCCACAAGCTCGCTCATGTCGACATCTTCATCAGCACAAGCCTCAATGTTATCAGGAATCCAAAGGTGCATTTCCTCATCGCTGCAGAAGATCCCAGGTCAGTTTATTACTAAAGTAAAGAACACCAATTGATGACTAACCTGACATCCTCTGGCCTATCAGCCCGTGGTGCAAGGCGACCGGCACCTTGACATTCGCCATAGTCAGTCGCCATCCGTAGACATTGATCCCACATAGGAATTGATGTCTCTATCAATCTCTCGATTATGCGATAGATATCCGGGTATTTAGTAGGGTGAAGGTTATTGATATAGCTAGTAAACTTGACTTTGCCACCTTCCCCGAAGGCCACGTTGGCTGGTAGCCACTGGTATGTATCTGACCAATATTCTGCCGGAATTCGATGGTCAGTGGACAAATCGTAATTTGGGAAGGATGGCTGGTTTGCGAGTGCTGTTTCGAGAGCATCGGATTCTAGTTTAGGGATAATGTCTCCCTTGCCAGCCCAACGCCTGATGGCGTCAGTCACACCGACTTTCTCTGCTCGGAATCCGCGGCTTCGGCCGTAAACAAGTGGGTACATTGAAGGATGTATCAAGTCCTGTACCATATCGCCCGAGTTGGGATGCCAGTCCGGGGAAGATGCACAATCAGTTTTGAGTTTGTCAAATGCAATGCGTAGATCTTCCTGGAGGCCGGCAGGCACAATGACATCAGATTTGGCAATTGAAGCTGATGCGTCGAGTGTAGGGATGATTCCAGTCAGCTCAAAGTACTTTGCTTTGCTGCGAAGTTCTTCGATACACTTTTAAGGTCAGCTGACGATCTAGATTCAATGATGATGATGACCCACACTCTGGAAAGTGGCCTCGTCCATGATATTTGTTAATCCGCATTCGAGGGAACTCGGGTTCTCAAAGACGGGTGGCCCATCGTCGTTGGGCCACATCTGTAACTTCGCGTAGGTTGCCAAGGTCCAGAAGTCGGCGTCCGGGACTGCAAGGGCTTCTTTGCGCCACTTTGCTACAATATCTTCGTCGAAAACTTTCCGATGCCAGTTTTCCTTGTCAGTCAGCTTTTCCATGACATCCATCATGGCAAGCTCTCGCACAGGCACGAGTTCAGACTCAGTTCCGGTACAATCGACGTGGGCGCCTATGGGATAAAAAGGGAATCGACTATTATCTAATATCCTCAGGGGACGTCCAAATCCAGGGTATTCATTTTTTGGTGTTGAGAGACTGTTCGAAGTATCGTGCGCCATGTTTGGGTGGGAGCGTAGGCGATGAGCGTCCTGAAAGCGAACGCAGATGATGAGTCTGTACAGAGATGAATGGCAAGGTATTGACGGAATTTATATCAATGCTGTTATATGGCCCTATGCCTGTACGCTGAGTGGTGTTGCTACGCTAGCGCAGGCAACTCTGGTGCTGCCTGATGCTCTAGGCCTGGTGCGGGGATTGAGACGCTTTGGTGCTTTTCGGGGCTAGCACTGGAGTACAGCTGGCAAGAAATTATGCATGGTTGCAAGACGGCACAAAGAATCAATGGGGGTAGGTGGTCCATATTCCTAATTTGAGGTATATCTGCTGGATGTGAGTGTAGTATATGTTTTGCTACTGAAAAGAGGCAGTTTGAAGTAATACATCAAAGAATGGTGCCTTCCGCCTAGTAGCACCCCTGACTTGTGCAAGTTCTCTCTTGGCACACCCCCACGTCATCATGACTCGAGCTGGCAACCCCCACATATGTACGTCTATTTGCATGGTGTTAAGCGACATAATCCTTTCCCTAGGCAGCACCACTACTACTCTTAAGTAAACGTCCATCATCCACCTCCTCATCATGCCCTCAGGCAAAACCTTCCCAGCAATAACAGGAGGCTGTGTCTGCGGCACAGTGCGCTACCGACTCCTCACCTCGCCTCTCTTCTGCTATGCCTGCCACTGCACCGACTGCCGTGCCTTTAGCGGCAGCGCATTCGGCCTGTTCCTCAAGATAGAAATGTATAATGTCAAAGTCATATCGTCCACACTGCCAGCGTTTGTCAAGATGAATAATCGGCGCGGGGACGTTGAAGTACATGCGGAATGCTCCACATGTCGGGTGCACATGTGGGTGACGAGCAACTTCCCTGGTGAAGAGGCTGTGTACGATGTGAGGGTGGGTACACTGGATTTCCCAGATCTCATGGTGCCCGATCTGCATATTTTTGCCGAGAGTAAGCTGGGTTGGATACGCTTGCCGGATGATGCACATACGCTGCCCAGGGGAGGTGATATGCACAAGTTGTGGCCGAAGAGCAGCTTGGAGAGATTGGAGCAGTGCAATAGATGGGCTGATAGGGTGAAGAAGAGGAAGCGTGCTGCGTTGGTGGAGTCACAGGCGACTGCGAAGAGTACGGAAGAAGGAAGCGGAGAGGAAACTGGGGGAGAAGGAGATAAGACACCTACCGCTCTCGAGTTCAGCAATGAAGATGACGAAGAGTTTGAGAAGAGGTTCAAAGAGAAGGAGAAGATTTTGCTAGAGCGGCTAGAGAAACTCCAGCTCAAGTTGAAGGAGGAGGAAGTTACAGCGGGCGAGCAGAAAGCAGTGGAGTCTGCCGAAACAGATGCAAAATAAGTTCAAGTCAGTTTGCAAAGGAATGGTTGGGCGGGCACTAATCATATGGACTTAAAAATATCACGGTGTGTATCCGAAATCCTTGGTAGATTCGACAATAATAATCTACATAATTTACATCAACCCCTAGGCTGTAGCGTTCTTGAAAGCATTCCGTACAGGCAAGAATGTCGGTATACTACTTTTCAGTGCCGGAGCTACACCTGATGGCTCAAAGCTTGACCGCAAGCCGTCGTGCATCTGGCCTCTACTTTGCAGAGCTTCCATGACCCGTCCAACATCGTTGCTCTTCTCAATCTCATACTCTTCAGCCGAGAGCAACAGAGTTTCTCCCCGCGCCCTGTTGATCTCCAGAGGCTCGTGCTCGATGGCATCAGGCCACTTTCCGGCCGCATAGAGGGCGTCTTGCATGTCAGCCCATTGCACCGAAACGCCATTGAGCGTGTAAGGTCTGACAGGGGTCTTCTTGAGGGTCTTTGGGAGAACCGAGCGAGCAATGTAGTGGTCGCGAGATTCTGCTTGGGCCTTTGCGTCAAAAGCCTGCTCAAGAAGGTCGATTTCACTTCGCTGTTGAGCGAGAAGTTGAGCATCCATTTCAAGATCTGATGCGGGTCGAGAAGGGTCTGGGTTTTGAAGTGCCTCGTCCAAAACTCGGGCTTTAGACCTTAATTCGTTCAACTTTGCCTCCGCACCTGGCTCTTGAGCAGGCGCTGCCTTTTTTGTGAGTTCTTGTTGCAGCTTCTTGAACTGTTCAGCTTTTCTGATTGCATATTGCAACTTGCCTAACCGAGTCTCGAGAGCTTCCTTGGTGGCCTTTAGGCTCTTCTGGTCGGCTTCACTCTGGTGATGCCTCATCTTGAGCTTCAGGTCCATGGATCGTATTTGGCCTTGCAGCCACTTGACGTTGTCAGTTGGCTTTTCCTTGGCCAAGCTCGCATTGGCTAGTGCATCAATTTCCTGCCAGCGCTTGTCTAGCACAGCAGTGGCCTTTTGTTCACGTTTTAGCAGCTCTTCTGCAGCCTGAATGCCATGCTCTTCTTGTATGCGCAGCACCTCTGCTAGATCAGCGCTCGTGTTGGCCCGCTGGTCCATAATCTTCTTGATGCGCTGCTTGCGATCCATAGAAACCATTTTCGGGTTCGTCTTGTCCCATGCAGTCTCGTGCAATTTCCGGAACTCACGCAGCTTGCGGAAGGCGCTATGGCCCTGGGCAGAGGTGGGAAAGGTAACGACACAGTGAGGGACCCATTCGTCTGGGCGCAGGGCAGGCGGCTTCGAGTGCTTGCCAATGAAGGGCAATTGGTCGAGGTGATGGTTCTGCAGATAATCAACAGCCAATCGATGCAGTCAGTGTGGGCGCCGTACGTCTAGTAACTCTTGAAGTGAGTAGATGACCTGGTTGGTCTTTGTGTTGCGGAAAATGTAGATTATTTCGCCATGATTTGCCGTGCCTTCTGGGTCCACCACGTCGCGCAGGGTGTAGGGCTTAATGGGGGCATTCACATGCTGTCCCGTCGCCTGGCGTCTGGCTTTTTCATTGACAACCGTTTGCAGGCGGAGGTGCTTGGGGTTTGACTGGCGCTGGACATAGGCGGCGACCCGCCTCTGCAGCAATTCCTCGTGGACGGGTGTTGTGCGTTTTGCAGCGGGGGCAAAAGAGATGGGCTTCAGCGGCGGCTTATACCGGAGCCGGGCGAGTGAGCGAGGCATGGCTGCAGCGAGTGTGGTCGAGGCAATGGGCCGGCAGACAGGCCAACGGTGGGCATGCCATGGACCCAAGCAAAGATGCGAGAATCATTGGGATTCGGTGCACGGGCCCGGTCCTGCGCGGAATTGCCAACGACTCGTGTGCAGCGCGACTCCTCCGCGTGCCTATGTCTGGTCGCAGTCAGCGTTGACGTTTACAACACACATGTATTATGGGCTGCGCCGATGCCATTGCTGATGCGCCTGCTCTGCCGTCCCCGCCCTCCCTCGCCCTCCACCATGCACCCATGAGACACCTGCTGCTGCTGCACTCGCTTCTCACCTGCCCGTCTCCGCGACAGGCTGCCTAAACATGGCCGGCGATCCGCTCACGACGGCTGGCCAGCCCGACCCTCGTCCACCACGCGAGCGCCCGTGGTTGCTGCCATACGTGTGTCAGACAGCTTCTGCCTATGGTTGACGTCGCTAACAAGCCTCCAGAACCGCAAGCTCCGGCATCTCCAAGGCATCACCATTCGCAACCTTACTCTGACCCCCAGCACTACAAAGCCACGCGGAAAGACTATTGACGATGAAGCCGTCCCCAGCACCTTCAAGTCGCCGGCAAAGGCGCTGGCATTGCGTGAGAGCAGGGGCCTGGCGCATTCCCGCTCATCCAGCGACCTCACCTCACCCGACGATGCCGTGCGGCGCAGCAATGGCTTGCGCGACCCCACGACTCCCCAGAAAGCAAATAGGCCGGTGGCCGGGAGGGGCCTGCGTAGGCGCTCTACAATGGAGTGGACCAATGCGAGCCCATTGACTCGCCAGAATAAGCTGGAAGACATCACTGCTGGGCGCATGGCCGACACCTTCTTCTCGCTGCACGTCGAGGACCGGACGGACCCAATTTACATTTCTGAGGTCGTCGACAAGGCTATGAACCCAAACTTCAAGTTTTTCGATCTTGGCCCCTGTGGACCGGGTGTCACGCGATTGGACACGCTCACAATCAGGGTGTGGGCTAAGAGCGAGACGATGCAGAACTGGCAATACCTGCTTGACTATACTGTACAGTTCCGGTCGCTCCAGTTCATTGGCAAGACCCTTGAAGGCTTCAGACACCCTCTTCCACAGAACTGTGTGCTCTTCTATATGACGGACGGCATCTATACTAGCTTCACAGACCTACCAGTGCAGCAAAGGATGCGACCAGAACTTCTTGCACCGCCCAAAGAGAATCCTGATGGTCGAGTGCTTCCATCTTCCTCTTATGATGCCCTCATGAGACTATCGACGCTCGACGACTGCATACAAGACGCACTGACTACGCGAGACCGGATTGCTGACGAGATTGAGGGTATACTCATATCGAATAAAGAGGATATATTCACAGTGGAATCGGTAGCTGAGACGGAAGAAAGCTTGCGGACAGTGCAGGCCGCGGTGACAGCCGAAAAACGACGTGTTGCGGCTGTGCGAAGAAGACGTGACGAGCTGCAAGCCAACATTCTGGACCGGCGAGAGAAGATGAAGGCTGGGAGGGAACAGCAATTGAAAGCGGAGAGTGAAATCTCTGAACAAAGAGCCAATATTGGCCAGACTAAAGAGCTTTTGGAAAAGACTCTAGAAGATATTACTGGCCAACGACGAAGGGTGTGTGAAGACTTGCTGAGAATATTCCCGATCGAGCCTGTGCCTGGTAAAGCTCTGACGTTTACAATACGGGGGCTTTTGCTGCCAAACTCCATTTTCGAGGATGCAAAGGAAGACGTTACTTCTGCAGCACTGGGCTATGTGGCCCAAGTTGTCAATTTGCTCTCGCCCTATCTGTCCGTCATGCTGCCGTATCCGGTATCGTTACACGGGTCAACGTCGACAATTGATGATCCACTGGCTATTTCACAGAATCAACAAAACCACCAACGTACCTATCCCCTCTACATGAAGAATGTCGTGAGGTACCGATTTGAGTATGGTGTGTTCCTTCTCAACAAGAACATTGAGATTCTCTCAAACTCGCTGGGACTGCGGCCACTGGACATCCGCCACACGTTGCCAAACCTCAAATATCTGCTGTATGTGGCCACGGCCGGCAAAGGCGAACTACCAGCTCGCAAGGCGGGCGGAATCAAGGGCCTGTTGCGACAGGATGGTGTTCTCTCGCGAAAGGGAAGCATGGATAGTACCATGACTGCGAGCAGTGTTGGCACGCCCACGATTGAAGTGAAGAGGAGTCTGGAGATTGCTGGGAAGAAACTAGAGCAGGCTAATGGCACGCCTGTACATGGTATGGGGACACCGCAGCACAAAACTAATGTGCATCCTGGAAGTCGGCTTAGACCGTTGGAGTGAGCGTTGGGTGGCAAGCAGCGTATTCATGTTGTATGATACGTTGTAGCGAGGTAGGCCTGATGACTGTTTAGGTATGCATAGCGAGGGTGGTAAACCGGCGATCACTGTATTTTTATATTAGGCTAGTCTCCGATGTCCTTGATTTTTTGTCCGATAGTAATGGCCATTATCCTGGTCATGGCTTTGTGCTTTGGCTAGTATTACCTACAAGTCCCTTGCACTTGCATGGCTCGTGGTAGACGGGCGGGACTGTTGCGGGCCGGGCCTCGTGTCCGGGCCTCGTGTCCGGGCTCCAGAAGGTCAAGTACTCACGATTGTGTCTGGGCCATAGGCATGGCAGTTGTCAAGGGAGGATTTGGCGATACCGATGCTGACATAACCTTACCCCTGGGCGGCATCGCGTAGGAGTAGTCGATCGGCGCAGATGCTTCGTATTGCGCGGGAGTGTCACGGGCCCCACTTGTGGCCGGGAAATTGGCAGGGAAAGGAGTCGGTCGCCCGACGACAACTTTTGCTTGCATCGTCTGTGCCCACAATAATAACTCCGGTGGATTGCTGGCGGCCTCACATTCCTTGCGTCCAGCATCTCTCGGCCTTGGTCTCCTTTGCACGTGGTTGTTTGGACGGTACTTACATTCGCATATATAATCACGGGCTTACCCAATCCTTCCCGCAAACCCTTGTGCGCTGCCCTCCCGCGATTGCTTATTACTTCGGCTTCACGATGACGGAACCGTTTCCTCCGCTGAATGGCGGACTGCCGCACAATCCTGCCCCTCAAAGCGCACCCAGGCGCCGAAGGAAATCAAGTGCCCTCGGCGCTGACGTCCCTGGCGATGTTGACGTCCCGTCCCTGGCCACATATCGATCTGTCACCCCTCCGCTGCACAGCCCAGTGACCATGGACTCGGTATGTGTTGTACCCTTTTTCTGCACAAAATTGCCATGACGGGGAACCCCACGTGTAACTGACAAGCCTGTCAGAAATCAGACAAGTCGGGACGCCGCTCAAAACGAAAGACGACACGTCGATACCTCTCAAAGGCAAAGCGAATGTGCATTCGGCACACCTGGTTGCTCCCTCTCGTCCTCACCCTTACCATTGTATCACTATACCTCGTCTACCCTTACTCGTCCAATCCGCTGTCGGCCTGTCTCTTCCTGTCATACCCACTCGCACGCGACGACCCCCTCATCCCCGCCCACGTGCGAGCCGACCCCAATGCGCCCCTACACTATGGCAAAGGCGGACGGGATTTCGCTTTCGTCGGCTTCTACACCATTGTCCTGAGCTTTACCCGCGAGTTTTGCATGCAGCGTCTCATCCGCCCCATTGCCCTTCACTTTGGCATCCGCAACAGGGATAAGCAGTCGCGTTTCATGGAGCAAGCATACACTGCTCTTTACTTTGCTATCTACGGTCCATTTGGCGTATGGATCATGTCGCGTACTCCGGTGTGGTACTTTAATACTACTGGCATGTACGAGGGATTCCCCCACCGAACCCATGAGGCAGTCGTCAAGGCGTACTATCTGCTGCAAGCTAGTTACTGGGCCCAGCAAGCCATTGTGCTCATGCTGATGCTCGAGAAGCCGAGAAAAGATTTCAAGGAACTGGTAGCGCACCACATCATCACTGTCAGCTTGATTTGGCTCAGCTACCGCTTCCACTTTACCTACATAGGTATTGCTGTGTACATTACCCACGACATTTCCGACTTTTTCCTCGCCGTAAGTCCTGCGTTTCCGTGATCAAGCTGTAGAATCGACATACTGATATAAAAAAATGTAGTCGTCCAAATGCCTAAACTACATCGATTCTCCGATTGTCACGCCGTACTTCTTCGTCTTCATGCTCGTTTGGGGATACGCCCGCCACTACATCAACCTCAAAATCATCTGGTCCATCCTCACCACTTTCAAAACCGTCGGTCCCTTCGAACTCAACTGGGAAACGCAACAATACAAGTGCTGGATCAGTCAATACATCACCTTCGGCCTCCTTGCTTCCCTACAAGCCGTCAACCTGTTCTGGGGCTTCTTGATTTGCAGGATTGCATACCGCTTTGTGGTGTACAAGGATATGGAGGATGATCGTAGCGAGTACGAGCCGACGGATGATGAGACGGAGGCAAAGGAAAAGTTGATCAAGGAGGATGGTGCGGACAAGGAGACGAAGTCGCAGATGGAGAAGGTGGAGCAGATGGCGCCTGTTACGCCTGCTCCGGCGCATCCGGTGGCGGTGGAGCAGGATTCAATTGGGTCGAGGGTTAAGCAACGGAAGAGTGGGAAGCATTGATTTTGCGCATGGAAAGGGGATATATGAATGGCGGTGATGATGGGAATGAATAGGATTGGGTTTGTGGGGGATTAAAGGGTATTTAATGGTGACGAAGGGGGTGTCTTTTTTCTTGGGGTTGAAGATGACGAGGTTTGGTGTGCGGGAAGAATGGCAACTTAATGAAGGCCAAAAAAAAAGGAGGTGGGTTCTTTTTTCTTCTTCGTTACATTCGTTGCAAGCACGTGGTCTTGTTGAATGATTGAATGGAACAGGTGGTGGCGGTGTTTTTTATATGAGAATGTAATTTAGAATTCGGACATAGTGGCATGTTTAATTCTTTGCTTCTCTTGCGTTGCTGGCCTTGGTGGGATGAGAAATGTGGATATGGGGGGTATTTCGATTGGCTGGTACGTTTTATGGAAGAGTGGTATACTCGGTGGTAGTTTTTACATACGTATGGTATATATTGGATATGGGCGAATACAAAAAGCGAGTACAATGCATGTTATGCGATTCGATATCGTTAGAATATATATGAGCAACAGATATACACGGAGTCATCACAACATGAAACAAAGCACTGAGTCATATCGAACTTGAAGTAGAGTTAACCATTTGAATTACCAAAACAAAGAGAAGAGACCCTCTATCTACTCGAACAAGAAAAAGAAAAAAGAAAAATCCTGTCTACGTAGCCAGCAAAGCAAATCTTTTTTTTGAAAAGAAAAATGCTCTACCACATTTCGAACCGTCTAATTTCTATTCCCCTTTCCATCGCTCTCCCAAAAAAAGAAGATGTGAGAAGCAGACCAAGAGAGAATAGAAAGTTGTTTACAAGTTGAAGGAGGAAAAAAGACAGACGTCCATCCGAGTCGAGGAAAGAAGAAGAAAAGAGGTAGAGGTGTGTGAATGTATGACGACAAAAATCCGGTAGGTAGGTGTGGTATGTCGGGGGGGTATCGTAGAAGAAGAAGTAGTAGTAGTAGTAGTATAGTAGTTATGTCGTCAATATTTCGTAGTCGTAGACTGTCCTTAGACAATCAGGAGCTTCTCGACCTCGTGACTGGGGTTGCGCTCGCTGACGCGGTTCCAGGCGGTGAAGGTGAGGGCGCCGCAGAGAGCCCACATGACGGGGACGGCGGCTTCGGTGGCGTCTGTGAGAGGAACGAGTTAGAATAGATGACCGGGTGGTGGTGTTTGAAGAGTGAAAGATAACGTACTAGGTCGCTCGGCTTGGGCGGCCATTTCCATCATGCGGGCAGCGCTGCTGGAGGAGCTGGAGGAGTTGAAGCGCACGGCGGGAGTGACGCGCTTGGCTGCGAAGGCAGCAGTGATAGGGGCGCGGGTGGCGATGCGGGCGAACATGGTTGGATTTATTGGGGTGTTGTTTTGGTGGTTTGGTGTAGAAGAGCGAGTGTTTATATATATATAAACGGGGGCCACGTATGACTAGTAGAAGCGAACGAGTCTCGTCGTGAATGATTTCCTCGAAAGAAGTTGAGAACTTGAAGAAGTAGAGTCCGTTTGAAACGAAAGTACAACGACTTTGTCTTATCTATTGATGAGTGACTGTGTGTGTAGAGGGGGGGAAACTCAAGTGACGGGCAAAAAAAGGTGAGTGAGCAAAAAAACGTTTATATAAAGAAAGTGGGACCCCAACAAAACGAGGATTGCAGTGGGTCCTTGCCTGTGAAGGGGGACGGACGGGGCGAAAAAAGGTAAAGGAGGCGAGGCCGACAAGGCGGCGAGCAGAAACTTTAGGGGCAAACGTGGGCGGTGAGCGATCCGTGCCAGGGGGGTTAAAATGGGGGGACAGGGATACTTGGCGGAACTTGGAAATGGAAAAATAGAAATCCACCGCCCAAGAAACTTGGGGTTGCGGGGGAGCATGGACCTTTGAATCCTCAGCTTCTAACCGCTTTCATGTTGCAAGTCTGCCCATCAGCTAAAAAAGCCCCCTGGCCTTTTTTTGTCTGCGGCAAAAACACCGTGTCTTGTGCTTTTTTCTTTTGTAAACAACACATACAGGCTGGACATGTACTGCCATGTACCCAGCGAATGCAAGACTAAGGTTGAGCCTCTTTCACCCGTAATTTGCCCGGCACCAGCGTGATGCAGATGCATTCAAGGGCTAAAAAAGGGGACCCTGCCCGTCCCCCCAATCGCATCGGCACGCCACGGATGCCGGCCCTTCTAGACGAATCTACCGAGAAAATAGCTTCTTTCTTTGCTCTGGCTGGCTGGTCGCTATGCACTGCCTCAGCCTCAACAATACTACATACTACGGTAGTCTGCTGTAGTACTACGTAGCACATAGTATGGTGTCAGCATAGTCTACTTTTCGCAATCCAGATCCCATGTTTCCGGGCTGCGCGACAAATACCAGCCATGCAGTTGTTGGTCACTGCGTGGGATCATCCCATGGTCTGCCGTCGGTGGAATGATTGCTCCGACATGCCATCCCATCCCACTCCTCCCACACATCCCACACCTCTCCCACACCTCTCCCACACCTCACACGACATTCCGCCCACGTGTCACCAGGCCCTATCCTCGTAGCCAGGAGCGGTCAGAATCTGGTCGTCACTCTTCGCCATCAGCTCACTATCTGCGTAAACAAACAAACAAACAAGAAATACTCCGCGTTGCCAACACGTTGCTAGCGTCTTCATTAAAAGGTAGTTTATGCGCCTTGTAAATGCATGACGAGACTCCGCCCCCGATCCACCCCCGATCCATGCACCCATAACTACCTACTTCCAATTTTTTCTTACATATCACCCTCGTGATCATATCATACAACAAGTCATATACAAAAGAAGAAGAAAATATACATCAAAACAAAGGGAACAACAGCCGCTAGTGCCAACTATACATGCACGGCACCTTACAACCTGTCTGCCCTCACCGTAGGCGCGCTGCGAGACGATGCATACTGGCTCACCCACTCTTGCCTCTTTCTGCTCTTTTCTCCGCTACCTGTTGCTTCCTGACCACGCCCCCACCATTCTTTGACATCCAGGTAATGACTTATTGGCTCGTAATTTTGGAGTTGCTCCGCCGCTTCCTTTTCTTCCTTTTCAATCGACGCCTTCGTCCGCTTAGCAGCCGGCGCCCGTAGCCCTCTCGTAATCTCCAACAGCTCCTGGTCCGACGATGTGATTTGCGCCTTGATATAAGCAAGCGCCATGGGCGATGCACTGTCAGACCCCGACAGCGTGTTGATAATTGGCGTACGCGGTGTAAAGGCGTGTGTGTATTGCTGCGGTGCCGGAGGATCCTTTGACTTTGTCGATGATTTCAATTGTGCTGCTGTACCTTTATCAAGCAGTGCCATGATATCAAGGCTCTCCCCGTGAGGTATCGCCTCCTTGTTGCTCGGCGTAATGCAGTCCATGTCCACTTCCTTTCTCAGCACATGGTCAATGTCCACTGCTGAGAAATACGCACACGACTGTGGAAGCTCATTGATGCCCATTTGCTGTGCAAACATGGCTCGTGTCCATACATTCGCCACCTGGAGCGCCATGGCTGCCTTGTACTTGTCCTTGTCCTTCACCAGGTACCGAATCTCGTCATGTACCGTGATAGCTAGTCGGCAGTCAAGATTGTACCGACGCGTGAGGTAGTCCATAGATACAATAAGGAGGTGGAGATAGTCGACCCCAGAAGATTGGATAGCCCAGTTGATCCGTGAAGTCATGAAGCCGCCTTTGGAAAGATACCGTCTCTGTAGCGCTTCCGTAATGGCAGCCCCAAGCACTGGCGTCCTAGGCCTCTCCTGTTCTGCAAAGTCTTCTAGTCTGTTGAAGACAAATGATTCCGTACCTCCCCGCCAAAACGGTCTTTCGCGTAGCACCTTCCGCGTCGTCTTCTTGCCCTTTGTGTTTTGATACAAATCATTTGCCGTCTTGGACGTTTCGGTGTCTGTCAACGAGGGGTTGAACTGCCGCAGCAGTGTAGAGGCGAATTGCAGGCCAGCACCGTATATGCGACCGTAGTTGAACACTTTGGCATCGTTCCTCGAGATGCCTAGGATGGACGCTGTTCGTGAATGCAGGTCGGTGCCTGCCGCCTTGGTCCCCTCTAGTGTCATGAAACCAACCGCATTACCACCGTGCAGCTTGAAAGTTGCGTCACCGATCAAGCTAGCAATCCATAGCTCCTGTGAATCGACATCGGCTCCGACAAAGCAGTATCCCTTGGGTGCTCGTACCATCGATTTCAATTCGGACCCAACCCGGTTCTTCTTCGCATTGCTCGCAGTCAGCCATGTATTCTCAACCGAGCGCCTCGTAATGGTACCCATAGGTATGATTTGCGGCAGTATGAACCCAACCTTGCCTCCTGTCTTGCCAGAGGAAGATACAAGTCTGGGTGCATTGGTTGCTTCCTTGTCGTACACAACCATTTGCGACATGATTCGATCTCTTGCGCTGATCCAGTATGAACATGAAGCATTCATCTCCAATGCTTCCTTGGCGTAGGCATACTCGGAGCCTAGCTTGCCCTTTTCAAAATATTGTAGATAACCCTTGGCAAGCGGGTTTGTACATCTTGCAAGCGGACCATCCTTGTGTGGGATCTTGTAATACACATGCGCAGTATCGTCACGCAACTTCAAGTTTTCTTCTTGAGACATGTCCAACTCCTTGATTCCCTTTTCGTTGTATGCAAACACTTCATCCATAGGCACTCGGTACGTCCACCCGTACTTGTCTGACCATACCAGAGGGTTGCCATCCCAAGCCAGCCTTAGCAATATTGGCGTCAATCGAGTTCGCACGGTAAGATTCATGGGACCATCGTTCTTGGTAAAAAGATCTTTGTACCACTTGGGCATGCCCGGCTTCTTCTGTCGCGCTGCAGGTCGAGGCGGGTCACCCTTCTTCTTTCCTTTGACCATCTTCACTTCCTGGCCTGACCAGTCCAGCTGACTTAACCAAGGGTCGTTATTGTACACATCCGGTTGATCTTTGACCTCCAGCGCCTTTTCTGTAAGCGCAACCAACCTTTCTTTCACTCCATTGTCCAGTTTATGGTACGTTGCCTCTGCGTTGTTGATGTAAGCATCCCAGGTCTCGTTGACTGGTAGTATTTCGGCAGCCAAAAAGCGCAGTGCAGCAAAGCTGACCGGGTGCGGACACGTTTCGAGGAAGAGTGGGAAAACCTTCTGATAGACACGATGAGTGATTTCCACATCGGCAGCGCAATAGTCGAGCAGCTCATCCAGCATATCACGCACGCCTGCGCGGTCAAGTTCGCCAAAGTATTCTCTCTTTGCCTTGTCTATGGTGATGTTGCAATGAAACTGGGCTACGTCCCGTAGCGAGTTGATTGCACTCCTTCCCATCCAAAGCTCTTCTTCATCCGGCATTATGTCCGGATTCAGCACCGAGGACAAATCTGCATTTTCATCAGCAGTAGCCGTCTTATCGCGCTGCTCTCTGCTTTTCTGGTGTTTCATCCAGGAGGGACGTTGCCGTGAGCACATGCCATTGGAAGCAACATGCAACGACATGGTATCAACAAAAGCGTTTTTGGACTGTGATATGCTGTACTCTTCTGCTATGCGAGCCCTATCATACCCTATGTTGTGGCCTACAATGACACGCGGTGTCGATGTGTCTCCAAAGGGAATGAGATGTCGATCGGACTCTGACTCTCCTAACAGCCAGGGCGATAACCAAGCATACCACGCTGTTGGACTGGCGGCGCACGCCATGCACGCAAATGATGTCTCTTTCCACATGACTTCGGTATCGAAAACGAGCATCGTCTCGTCTGGCACTTGCACTGCTTCTGTCGTCCCGTCACTGTTGTACTTGGTCCAGCCGCTCTGGCGCACCCATTGCTTTGGCCTTGGTGGTGGATTTGCCCATACTAGCTTCTTTGCCATGCCCAAGTATGGTTCAGCAGCGTCCATGCCTAGCTTGTAGAAGTGCTCGTCCAGTGTCGTGCCCTGCAGCTCGGGCATATCGAACCCGACAGGCGGGCTCTGATCCTGGTTCTTCCCCAGCAAATCATGGCGGGTAAGGTGATCCTTGGAGAGGGCTATGAGTTCAGGTGGGGGTTTGGTTTCTGCGCCAGGAAAGATTTGGTGGTGGATATGGGAAGAAAGATGCTGAACGCCAATGGGACTGAAGCGGGCTTCCGAGGGAACTGCAAAGTGTTAGTGTGTACGAAATGGCCTCGCATCGCGGCAATGGCATACCATTGAGACTGGTCTTCTTGGTGGTGCTGTCCTTGCGACTGGATGGTGGCGGGGCTGTGGCAAGGCATCGTCGCAGTGGGGGATTTGCAGCAGGCGTTTGCGCAGCAAAAGGACAGGACCGGCGGGCAGTGGTAGTGGCGGTCAACGGCCGTCCTGAGCAGCGCATCATCGCACGTCTATCAAGCGCATTGCTGCATTTCGTCGCATTCAGGCCGTGTCACGAGAAGTTTTGTGCAGTGCAGTGCTAGAATGCCGGATTGTGTCGTCATGGTGCTGAGGCCCGACCAAACTATTCTCATGCTTGGCGTTGCCTGCGCCACAGCCTCTCAGCCTCTCAGCCCTACGCGGGCGGACCACTGCATGCACCCCCGTTCGCCCATCTCTCGCTGTGCAGCACGCCCGACTCGGCGGCCTCTGCGACACCATGCCCAGGCCCCTTGCTGGCCTTGCGATCCTGTCGGTGAAGGAAAAGACTGCTGCTGTTGCTGCCGCCACTGCCGCTGCCGCCCAGTAGGTCGACGCCTGCGCCACCATGTCGGCCGACTACGCCCACTTAGACAATGACAATGACATCGCCTCACCAACACATTCGTTCCACACGCCTGACAATCCGGACCGTCGCGCCTCGCCTTCACCTTCACCCTCAGGCATCGACGCCTTCTTTGACGACGAATACGCCGCTACTGCAGCCGCCACAGCCGCCACAGCCGCCACAGCCGCCGACCGCCAGTCCGAGGAGCCCTATCGCGCTCCGCATCTCCCCTTCAGCACTGGTTTCTTTGACCATATCCTTAACCCGGCCGGCCTCGACCACGGCAGATACTCCCCGTTTGACTGGCGACCCTACCGCCCTCTACAACCAGAGATGCCCCCTACCACGCGAGCACATCCACAAGGGTCACAGGCTTCACAGCGACCTGACCGCCTGGCAAATGGCTATGTAGACCTGACCGGCGCTCCAGACTCGCCCCCTCGTACAAGGAAGAGACAGTCGCCTACGCCCGGCCCCTCAGCAAAGCGGCGCAAGAGAGAAGACGGCACGGCCAAGGAGGCTAAGCAGCAGAGCGTGGAGCCTGTCACGGTGGAAGAAGTCGATTTGACTGAGAATTCATCAGTCCAACAGGTCCTGCAGAAGCAACGCGAGGATGTCGTCAAGGCGCAAGCCAGGCCCGACGAGACGTTTACTACATTCAACTCCTTTAATTGCGTCATCTGCATGGATAATCCTACCGACCTCACAGCTACAGCATGTGGTATGTCCTACTACTCTGCATACACGGATATCGAAATGGTACTGATTCCCAACAGGTCATCTGTTCTGCCACACCTGCCTCATGGAAGCTCTCATTGCCGGCGAGAACCGCACAGGTCCTCATGAGACCAAACGTTCACAATGTCCCGTGTGTCGAAAGACAATCAGTCGCAATAAGCCCTCCGATGTCATACCCTTGCTGCTCAAGAAAGGTCTTTCGACACAGCCCCGGAAGAAGAAGACAGCTGCACCAGCCGCAACCACTTCACCCAAGGTATCGTGAATGTACTTGACTTTCGCGATGCTTTCTTCAGTTTTGCATACGAACTCCGTATCCCATACTAAGACATCTACTAGCTAGCTCGGAAAGAACCACAGTGCCCACCTCGAAGGTCTACACGACGCACGAGACGAATCTCCAGCAATGTCGAATACGTGTAAGCCTAAAAGGCAGGCTGATCCGTCTGCCATGGGCCGCTCGACATTGCTACAGCTTCACGGAAGGCATGCAATGGGGCGTGGCGTCATGCAGTGATGTATAACGAGCAAACAAAATGTTACAGGGCTATCTGCGGATAGCATGGACACTAGCGCCATTAGAATGACGTAGGTCATAAGCTGGTTTAATAGAAGAATCATCAAGCTAAAAGGTACTCATTAATCCCACCACTGCGTTTCCTTTTGAATCTTACACTTCCCTTTTGCTACTATGTCTCAAGATCCGAAACTCACCTCACAGATTGCTATTCTTGGTGCCGGCGATGTAGGTGCTACCATTGCCCACTCGCTGATTATGGACCCGGTTGCGGGTGACATCTTGATAGTGGATCCAAAAGAAGAAGTCCGCGATGCTCAAGTACAAGACCTTTCTGATGCCACGTTTCATGGAAACACCACAACGCGCATAAGATCAGGAACACACAAAGAAGCTGGGCAGTGCGATGTTGTCGTCATAACCGCCGGCGCAAAGCAAAAGAAAGGTACACATCAACTGAGCATAGAGAAACATCGGCGAGGCTCCAGGAACTTATCAATGCACAGGTGAGAGCCGAATTGACCTCATCGGCCGCAACAAATCTATCCTCGAATCTGCTATTAGCGGTATGAAACCTTTTCGACCAGATACCGTCCTGCTTCTTGTCGCCAACCCTGTCGATGTACTTACTTACTTCGCCCAACAATTTTCTGGGCTTCCCAAACAGCAAGTCATCGGCTCCGGTACTTTTCTTGACTCAGCGCGTCTCCGTGGCATCCTCGCTCTGAAAGCTGAGGTCGCAGCATCCAGTATTGATGCTTACGTATTGGGCGAGCACGGCGAATCTCAATTTGTCGCCTGGAGCCTTGCTAGCATTGGGGGCGTACCTCTCGATAAAGTAGTTGAGTCGAAGCAGAGTATCGACAAAAAGGCCATTGCACAAGAAACCAAAAATAAAGCGACAAATATTATCAAAAGTAAGGGTGCGACCAATTATGGCATCGGTGGTGTCGCAGCCAGTATCTGCAAGTCTATACTTTTCGACCAGAGGAACATCCGGCCAGTTAGCCATTATCAGGATGGTTTGGACGTTTGTCTGAGTGTGCCGGCAGTTTTGGGGAGAAGAGGAATTGTAAGGAGTGTGCCAATGCCATTGAGCAGCGAGGAGAAGGAGCTGTTAGAGAAGAGTGCAAAGGCGTTGCGGAAAGTTATTGAAGCATAGGTTTTGGCGGATACGCAAGTAATCAGCGATACATGTTGTACAAATGAGGCAGATTCTCGCTAAGAGCGGTGGTTGTGCACTAAGAGGAGTTCAGCAGATTGAGCTTGTGATTATGTTCCCACCAACCCCTTTCCGTCGTACAAAAAGCACAGCCACAACAACTCATCTTTGCTCAACAACGACAATGGCCCACAAAATGCTGCAAACAAGCGACTACACTAAACCAAACCGTGTGCACAAGACTGCAGTCCTTGCCGAACTCCGGTTTCTATGCTAGTTTGCGCCTTCGCAAACTAAGAAGGTGTTGTACAAAGCGTCTGCACGAGATTAGCGTCGGTTCGCCTTGCCCCACTAGTCTACATGAACTCCGCATATATCATATCGACTCATCCCATGTCCAATTGATTGGTCTGTGGACGCCTAACGACGTAACTATATGCTATGGTTTCTTGGCCAGCGCAGAAGCACACACATGTATACATAAGACCAAACTACCATCCCACAGACAGTACTGTTTCTCAGCACCTTATCTTCACATGACAAGCTTCCTCGAAACCAGCAACATCACACAGACCAACAACCCAGACAAAATGGCACCACCGGAATCCCCAATTGAATTCTTCGACATAGCATCTGGTCCTCCAAAACGATGCTACGCCCCGAACCCTTGGAAAACACGGTTCGTTATTTCCAGCTTCGCCCCCCTTCTTCCAATGAGAAAGAAAAAGCAAAAGAAAGTGCAAACCTAACAAACAATTTAGCTACACACTCAACGTCAAAGCCCTCCCCTACAAAACCAACTGGGTCGAACTCCCCGATGTAAAATCCACCCGTCTCGCACATGGCGTTGCCCCTGTGCGCAAGTTCCCAGACAGCGGCGACTTCTACACCCTCCCCATGGTCCGGGACCCCAACCCTTCCGACGGCGACGCCTGGATCGGCGACTCCTTCGACATAGCCGTGTACCTCGACCGCACGTACGCAGATAGCGGGGAACGCCTATTCCCGTCTCCAGACACAATTGGCGTCTACCGCGTCTTCAACGCGCACGTCGATGCGCTGTTTACAAAGCATGTGGTATTGTGCTCGAACTACATGCCGCTGAATCCTGAGACGGCGGAGCAGACCAAGAGGGAGTTTGTGGAGCGCCTGCATGTGGAGAGCTGGGATCAGTTGTGTGTCGAGGGTGAGGCTAGGGAGAAGGTTTTACAGGCTTTTGAGGCGGACATGGACGAGTTTGCAAAGATGTGGCGGTTTGAGGCTCAGGGACCGTTTTTGGAGGGCGAAAAGTTGACGTACGCGGATGTTATTGTGGGGGGTTGGTTGCAGTTTATCAAGGCGACGTTGCCGGAATGGGAGCGCATTTGTGGATGGCAGGGGGGAAAATGGAAGAAGTTGGTTGATGCGCTGGAGCCGTGGGCGAAGCAGGGGTGAGGAGTGAAGTATGTACAAAAGGTCTGTATCAAAACGCTGTGGGATTGAGTTTCTTTTATCTACAAAAGATACTCGCTCGCGGAGGCCAAAAAAAGTTCACAAAAGTACATTTATAGAATAATCAACCACTTATCATATACGACTGACTGACACTACGCCTGCTTCGTAGCTCGAACTACCCATAGTGGGTCCAAATGGTCTGGGAGATGTGGTGAGCGTGTAAGAACTGTGCCTTGGTCATCTGTGACTCGCATGCCCTTCTCATCTCTCGCACAAAGATCAACTATCTCTACATTTTTCCATCCGGAAAAGTGAAGATAATCTACAAAGTCAGCAAATACCCCAACACCCAAAGCATCACGACACAACTTACCTCCCACAAACTCCAGCCTCGATGGCTCATCCAACATCAACCACCTCCCAACAACTTTATTCGGAAAGCACCGGTTACTAATAACCAAATGCACCGTTCCTCCCTCTTTAGTCGCCTCAAGCAACTTCCTACAAACCTCCAGCGGCTCGTTCAAGTAATCAATACTAACCACACATGTCGTAGCATCAAAATGCAAGTCGTTGCCTTCCCACCCTGCTCTAACATCATGCGGTGGCGCATTCAAATCCAGTACCCTCCACCTCTCCTCCTTGCCCAGGAAACACCCATTCAGCGCCATCTCCTCTCTGTTCAGACCCACACCATAGACTTTTAGCTCGCCCTTCTGAATCGCTTCTTTGATAGACGATGGATAAAACGATTTCCAACTCGTACACATATCCAGTACCTCTCCCTTCCGGGGCAAAACGGTGTCGTAATATTGTGTCAAGCGTGCGATAGCCGGGTCGTCAATATGCGTAACTAGCCGTGGTTGCTGGTAGAAGTCACCATCTGGGTTCTCGTCGTAGCGCTGAAAGTCCGAGGCAATGTACGGCCATTTATCGTATTTCGGGGCGTATGGTGTTGAAGGGAAGGGGTTGTTTGGAGATGCGGAGGCCATGGTGGCGGCGGTGAAGCCGGAGAAGAAGTTGAATGGTATGCTGCTTTTACGATTGAGTGAGGAGTATGTGCGCCATGGGATGGAGAAGGGTGGATGGAGAGAGCGGATGTAGCGGGGGAGGGACATGGGATGTTTGGGTAAGCTTTGGGAAGTTGAAAGGCTAAACGGGTACGAAAGAAGGCGCGTCTGGTGTGCAAGGGTAATGGGTTGGTGACGTCAGGATACGCGAGCTCACGTGGTGACGCGAGGGTCTGTCTTTGGCGCATATCATGTTTAGAGGTATGTTAACAGCAAATCATGACAGCATATCCTTTGGTGGAGAATGTCATGTGTCAAGCCTAGAGCCATTGGCATGTCAGCCACGCAGCGTGAATGCAGGTACGGGTCACCTATTCCGAAGTCTCGGACTCCCAGTTCCGAACCTGCGGGGTTGGTATGCTTTATAAAACCCGCTGGATCCGGACAAAAGTTATTTCTTGTAGTGATTGATATATTACTTGAAAAATGGCGTCTATACTTACAACTGCAAGACTCGTATGCAAAGACGCACAAGCCCGGCAAAAGGCCATCGAATACTTTCAGAAGATCATCGACCACACAACGCCGAACGAGCCCGAGGTGTTGCAATACGTGTGCGCCCTGCCATACGATGATCAGGCAGAAAAGGAGATTTACATGATCGAAGAGTCTGTTTCTTTCTAGGTGTACCGATATTGTAGGACATGCTGATAAGGATCAGATACGCAAACCAAGCGGCAAGCGATGCACATATGACTACGAAACCCGTACAAGACCTCATTCAACTATTCTCCACCGGAGAGGTTCTCGCTCAACCACCTGAAGTACATCCTTGTCCTATTGTAAATAAAATGATGCTGGGTTCAACATTATCTATTTCTTCAACCCCTGTTATTGCTCTGCTGAACGTCCCTTCGAAGCCCAATCAGTCTGTAGCGCCAAAGAGAGACTGGGAGGGAATCTTTGAGAAGGCCGTAATTGATGTAAAGGGGCTTGGTGCAATGCTGGTATCAGAAGATAAAGAGGCGAAGTGTATGCGCATGGAGGGTGTACTGCAAGATGACGACGCATATAGAGAATTCCAAAGGATGGTCGCGGGAAACAAGACGGGTACGGTTGAAATGGTCCGAATCAAGCTAGTTTGTGGTTTTGTTAGTCGTGAGGCGAAGAGCAAGTTGTAGTGTGGTTCCACAAGGATGTTTTTTGGGCCAGAAAATCCAGGCACCATATACTTCATCATACCAGCTTGCCCGATTCTTGGATCCTAAATTGGAGATAAGACAGAAATTCACTGCTCACTCGCCCCGTGGATGTGTCTGCTGCTTGGTCTGCGTGACCCACATATCCAGCCAGAAATTGTGTCCATCCGTGGGTGTGGGTCTGTAGTTTCCCCTACATATGCGGCGCTGACCGTAGATATGCACCCAGTAATCTCCGAGATCAGATCTTGTGACACCGTGAATCCCCGTGCTTCGGAATGGTGAAACTCTGAACCAGCCAAATAGAATATAGGACTATAGTACAGTGTTAGCAGAATGTTCGCTGGACTGTGAAAAGAAAGTCAAGATGGTTAGGCATTATTGGGGCAAGAATTGCGATGCAAAGGAACAAATATACATGACGAGAAGCTGGATTGTTGTGTCGAGGTTTTGGTGTAGATGCGAGGTCAGAGTCGATTGTGCTTTAAGCCATCGTACCCAATAAACGAGCACAATATATTCTTGCTCGATCACTTCCCGTCACCCGTATCGTCCTAATTCAAGACGTGTACTCAAACGAGGTCCGGCGTTGGCGAAGCTCAGGAGTGCTTTCGCGCGAAGCAGGTGGACTTAACCATAAGTCAATGATCCGTGACGCTCCGCTGTGCTCTACCCAGCATTGTAATCGACGAGGTGAGTTGGGGCCTCGATACATGCGATATCCGGGATTCCGAGTGATCTCAGGCCAGCTAAGGTTATGATTGATAGTCTGGTAGTTGTAGCCCGTAGCTCTTGCAATGAGCCATCCTCGCTGTGGTATCACCTAGAGCATATTTAGCTCTAAGCGCAATTTCCAGACAGGAAACTAAGGGACTATAACTCCATTTTTTCGCGATATGATACCAACGGCTTTCAGGGTTGAAAAAGCTGGTAATATTACTGCCTTTTCTATACGGCAGCCACACTTCAAAGGGTTATGTTGGAGATATGTGGAACGCTCCATCGTGGAGGAATGTGGACATTGTAATGGCGGGAAAAAGAAATACCAACGTACCTTATTCCACTCGAGTTCATTGACGACTAGCTGATCATCTGGCCCACCATCATAGTCCTCAGTCTCAGTAGTCAGACATGACTTTCGCGGATACGTCTTCCCTGGGTCGTATTTATTTGCGATGTCCCCTTTTCTCAGAACCAGGGACTCTTCCAACTTTTTTCGCAACCACAAGCCTTTCCGACTACCAGCCGCTACTTGCTCGTCACACCATTTGTGCAATGCTTCAGCATAATGGGAATCAGTACTACGATTCCACATATTCGCTCCCTCCAACGTATCGTACACGATGGAGCGATCGCAACCAGCTTCTACGACAGCAAAATGGACTGTTTGCAAGCTGGGTGGTTTGCCTAGTCGCCGATTGTTATTAAACAGCTCTACTGCCTCCAAATTCCGTTCCTTGATCGCCTGGAGCCTGCCTTGGACAGCTAATTGGGCCATCTCGGGGTTACACCAATCAACGTTCATGCTTGTAGTCCATAACAAGAACCGCAAAAACTCGATCTTGTCCTGAGACCATGGGCCTTGCAGCAATTTTTTTGGTAGCCGGCCTTTGACAAAAGCAAGACGCGGCAAATGGCTTCGTGAAAAGACCATTGTCGTCGCATCATAGAAGTTTGGGGGCCACTGTGCATCGAAGCAGCCCTCCTCTGGTTTGCGATCACACAAGCAACCTTGAGGACTGAACCGCCGCAGACACCATGACTTGAAGAAGTCCCATGTCATCCACTTGGAAGCAAAGATGTAGGTCTGCGCGGCGGACTGCTTGCCATGCTCGCCATGCACCTCAGTCAGATAGTAGTCGCAAGTGCAGTTGTAGATGTATTCGGACGAGAGTCGCGTCGCAATATATGGAGCTGTTTGCAGCAGCGTAAGGCTGCAGCCTGATTCAATGAATATGTGCTGCAGGAGCTCGACGGGTAGCTGCTCAATTGGGGAAAGGCCCATGGTGGTTTGAGAGATGGGAGAAATAGATCAGATGCTGCCAATCAAGGCATGAATAAACAAATACCATGTAATTAAGAGAACGGCAAAGAGGATGAAAGAGAAGCCGAGCAAGTGTTGACAAGGTGGCGGTGCGTTGGGCCACCAAGGCAGATACGCGCAGCCCGCATTACCCATTTAGGTGTTACCCCACACGGAGATAGCTCGCATCCGTGGGGTTCACTAGCCCGAACCTCGGTCCTTGGATGGCTCCCGCACGCTGCAACACCTCAACACCAACAAGAATGAACCGGTATCAGATGATATATCGCTATTTTCTTTCTGGCCTGTTCCAGGTGCCCAACATGTAACAGTGAGGCGGATCCGTACGGGCTATGCCCGCACCCTCACCCCGCATCCTCACCCCGCATCTCAAGCATACACTACTTCTAATCTTCAGACTACATAGCTTAGAGTGGCGCCCATTTAGACTGGGCTGTATGCTACGAATATCCAAGACGATGGTTTTACTTTGGATATCCTAGAACTTATACCCCAATGGAGACTTCGGTACTCAAGAGCGCCTGCTTTGAGTACTTGAGCAATCACACCTGTAGTCAGAGTGGTGTATTGTGACATGAATTAGAGACACGCCCAGTATCAGTGTGGCGTAATTCATCTACTTACCTTTGACAAATCGAATAGCTACTGTCAAAAACTGATGCGTATTCGACGTAGTCGGCCTGGTACATCACTCACTATCTAGGGAGTGGCATTTGCAGATACCTATTTGTGTCTGGCAGCTTCGTAGTACATCACAGCAAGTCTGGTGCAGTTATCCTCATACGAGCATTATGATATCATGTGATGAGACATGGTGAGGATCTAGGGTGCAAAGTCGGATGCGTTGGCACGGGGTATCTCTCGGCCCTATCAACAGCAGGCGAAACATGTCATCTAGTACTAGTAGTAGCGCGCAGCCGCATGATCTGCATCCGATTCCTCCCGCACTTTCAACTGAGCCTCTTCAATATTTGTACCGTGTACAATAATAGGCCAATCTCGTTCCTGAGCTAGCATACATCACAATGGCTGATATCGACGCGGGCAACCTCTTCAATGTCAAAGGCTTGGTGGCCGTGGTCACTGGCGGAGGCACAGGTAATGTTCCTGGGCTGTTGAGTCATTTGCTGGACTGACCAATCCAAAGGTATCGGTCTGATGATTGCTCAAGCCCTAGAGGCTAATGGTGCAATCGTATATATCCTTGGACGACGAGAGGAGGTTTTGAAAGAGGCTGCAGCTACAGCGGTAAGTCTTCTTGTTTCACAATTGGATGCTGCTTCTTGTTGCACCTTCATGTCTGTTTTCTTCCGTCTCTGAATTCATCGGCAATCCAACATCACCAGCAATTATTATCAAATTCACTGACTGGTATGTGTAGAAACATGGCAACATCCATTACTTCAAAGCAGATGTAACCTCGAAACCGGATCTTGCCGCAGCGGCCGAACATATCGCTGCAAAAACCGGCTACGTCAACGTCGTAGTCGCAAACTCCGGCATCATTGGCCCAACGATGCGTTATTTAAAAGACGATGCAACGCTGAAGGAAACGCAAGATTACTTGTGGAACTGGGACTCAGACAAGTTCAACCAGGCATACAACGTCAATGTCAACGGAGCCTTCTTCACTGCTATCGCTTTCCTTGAGTTGCTTGACAAGGGCAACAAGGCTAAGAATGTCGAGCAAGATAGCCAGTTCATCTGTGTCAGTAGTGCTGGGGCATTCAGTCGTGTTCTCATGTCGGGGTTCGCATATGCGGGCTCAAAAGCAGCAGTTATACACATCACGAAGCAGCTCGCCACTAGGCTAGTGCCATTCGGCATCCGCTGTAACGTCCTTGCACCTGGATGTAAGTTACAAATTTCTCGCTTTATCTCACCAGGAAGATTCCAGATGTGCCAGTGTCACGAGACCTGATGAGCTGTCTTTGCAATACACTAACATTATGCAGTGTACCCAAGCGAGATCACTGCCGACATGAATTTCAAAGAGTCTTATCCGAGAGAATTCCTTCCACAGCAAAGGGTTGGAGACCGCAAGGACATGGCGGGAGCTTTGTTGTTTCTGACGAGTAGAGCGGGTGCCTATATCAACGGAAATGTTTTGCTCACAGATGGTGGCCGACTGAGTGTCCTACCAGCGACGTACTGATCCAACCTAGAGCTGTATAGAAGAGCTTCAGTGGCTCAACTAAATAGAAGGATTAACTATATGAAATCGAATTCGCTCAATAATGCCTCTCTAGCGTATATGTAACACGGAATATAGAATTCCGGCCCAGGAACATCATGCTGGATACGTGCAGCTTTCGCTAAATACTGCACCGAATCACCCTACGTACAATGGGATCTTGTGTTGCCTAAATCCAAATTCGTAGGATTACACACAAATATTTCCGCATGCCAAGATGAGCGGGTCGGCCAAATATGAGTGAGATGCTTTTAAGCGCCCTCGTTTGAGAGACGATTAAATATGTACCGACGACAGTCGGCCCTTCCCCACCTTCTAGGTCGTGCAATGCTAATCTTCACCGTCCAGCTAGAACCTCTGATCAAAAGACAAGATGGGAGGATTTCACGTGAGCACCGTAGTGCTGGTGCTTTGCGGGCACTTTCTAGCTGCTGCATTGGGTTACGTTGAGAAAGTAGCATCGCGTCGTGAGTACTTCTATGTAGGCGGCGAGTATGCAAATCTCACGGTAAGTAAAGTAAACCCAACCCAACACCACGCCTTTCTAACAAAAAGATGTAGCTGGGAAATGAAACAGCACAGTACATGCTCAACCAGATCTACGTCGAAAAGCTCACTCCAAGCAACCAAACCCAAGACACCCCCATCGTCTTCATCGCGGGAAACGGGCAAACAGGCACAAACTTCCTCGAAACCCCCGATGGCCGTCCAGGCTGGGCCTCCTTCTTCCTCTCCCACGGCTACACCGTCTACCTAACCGACCAGCCCTCTCGCGGCCGCTCCCCCTGGTTCCCAGGTCTCGGCTCTATGGACATCGCCAGCACCGCGCGCGTAGAATCGCTCTTCACAGCCATCTCCTCGCACGCGCAGTGGCCGCAATCCAAACTGCACACGCAATGGCCGGGAACGGGTAAAGTCGGGGACCCCGTCTTCGACGCCTTCTACGCCACCCAAGTCCAGCGCCAAACAAACGTGACTATTCTGGAATCGCAAAACGCAAAGGCATATACCGCGTTGCTTGATAAAATCGGGGTTGCGCATGTTGTCACGCATAGCCAGGCTGGCGCGTACGGTTGGCGTGTCGGCGATGCAAGACCGCAGCTCACAAAAAGTATCGTCGCGCTTGAACCGTCTGGTCCGCCGTTTATCAATCGAGTCGCTGCATCTGGGCCTGCGCGGGCCTGGGGCGTTACCGATTTGGAAGTCGCATATGATCCACCTGCCGGCCCCGACGCTTCGTTGATCGAGAAAGTGGTTGTGCCGGCCAAGGATGCGGAGCATGTTGATTGTATTATGCAAGCAGAGCCGGCGAAGAAGCTGGTTAATCTTGCGCAGGTTCCCGTGTTGCTGGTTACGGCCGAGGCGAGTTATCATGCGCCGTATGATTATTGTACGGTTGGGTATTTGAGGCAGGCGGGGGTGCAGGTGCAGGATATGGAGTTGGCTGATGTGGGGATTCGGGGGAATGGACATATGCTTTTTATGGAAAAGAATAATGTAGAGATTGCGGATAAGGTATTGGAGTGGTTGGTGAAGCAGTAAGTGGAGTTTGCGGTGAGCTGAGGATTTCTTGGTTGTTCGGAATCTCCGTGTGAATGTTTGCTGCTTGAACTTGACAATTCGGGCAATCAAGTTTGTCCATTGAACGTTTCATGTATTCAAGAATGGCCATGTAAACCTTTCTCTCATTCA
Organism: Bipolaris zeicola 26-R-13; assembly: GCF_000523435.1. Lineage (NCBI taxonomy): Eukaryota > Fungi > Ascomycota > Dothideomycetes > Pleosporales > Pleosporaceae > Bipolaris > Bipolaris zeicola. The sequence continues at coordinate 97,809 of NW_006912130.1, forward strand.
ATCATTCAATGCCAACCTGATCGTTAATGAAAAGTTCCCTGACTGCAAACCCACAACACCATTCACCTTGCAAACGCACTCTTACTGCATATATCTCCTATTCCCTTCCTCTCCCACCACCACCCACGCAAACCTACTAACACCCCCCTATACTTTCCCTTCCCTTACTCACCAGCCAACATGTGCGAAGTCTACCAAGTCGAATACAAATGCGGCTGCGTCAACCTAAAATACAAGTGGACATGCAAGAAACACTGCGTCGGCTCTAGTATGATCAAATGGCCTGGAATCAAAGAGAAGAAAGATCAGAAATGTGACTTCCATGGTGAACCGTATGATTCTGAGAACGAGTATGAATATTCAAAGTAAAACATGAAAAGGTAGATGCGAGGAAAGAAACGTAAGGAGAGAGAGGGCGTGAATGGGGATTTATGTGGGATATGGTAGACGGGGTGTATTCAAGGCGTATGGTATGTTGATATTTCATGACGGTATGAAGAGTATCCATATTGAGTCCCTATTCTTGAGTGTCATGTGATATAGCAGAAGGACTTCTCCTTCACATACTATGAGAAAAGGAATCATGTCGCTCGCGCGCTTGGCTTCAGAAACCCCTGACTCTACTTACATACTCGTACGTGTACGCTCTATGGGCTCGGAATCCAAATCCGGTTGCGAATCCTTGAATGCGCCGAAAACTAGTGAGCCAAGCTCGTAATGTGTGGGTTTGGCCTACTAGCGGATATCTGCTGTCTCTTGGGATGATATTGAAATCTGCAGTGGGAGCGGGAAAGCCCGTAAGATCTTAGTGTTTGCTGAATGTTTGTGGCTTTTACCTTTTACTGCAGTGATAGGTATAGATTCTATATACGCAAGACGCTGAGGATGATGATCAAGCTCTTCTTCAGATGGCTCTATTTCTGAGTTGATAGGAAAGAAAGAAATGCTGAGCTGTTCTTAAGCAATGCCGATGGCCGCTACACTGTATATAGTATAGTTCTTGCTTGCAGCCCCAACCTGTGGTCGCTCCCTTACTAGTGGCCCACATATATACATATTTGTGGCCTACCACAATAGTAATAGACCAACCTTACTAAGCCTACAAGACGATCATATGGGCCGGAAAGCAGCTCCGGAGTGGCCTAAAATGTAAAACATGGGCTCTTGATCATGAGAGCGAAGTAGGTCAGGGATCATGGGTATATTTGTCAACGAAGGTAAGACCAATCAGGGCATTCTCACTTGGCGGGACGGGTGAGAGAGGCCTAGAGTTAACAACTCAGTGTGCCAAATTAAAGTGCAGCAGAGTCCCTACACAATCATCAAAACAATTGCCTTCTCACTCACTGCTTGAGCAATCAAGTAATTGATGCTAGAAAACCTCTCACAGCTGCCTTGACTTTCCACTTGGTGAGAACTCCAAGATGGTGATATCCAATGGAGCTGATCCGACACCTCCCGGTAAGTAGCGAAACCCTTGATCGCATTCCCAACAAGAGTATTGGAGCAGATCAGTATCGAGAAAAAGTAATTTAGTCGGGGCTAACAGTGCACAGAGGGAAACGAGTACTACGAGGTTCGAAAGATTCCTGGAAAGGGTTATGGATGTTTCGCGCTTGCGCCGATCCTGAGAGGGACGCGTATCTTGGAGGACAACCCACTTTTGGCGATACCTTCCGGGGCATATCTAAAATCTGACATTGAGGATGCAGCTGCGAGATTGACGCCGGAACAGAAGAAGCTCTACTTTTCGCTTCATTCTGGCCATGGCCAAGATCCAAGACAATGGCCATCCAAAATCCATGATAGCGTAGAGCCAAGAGAACGACAGCGTATTGAGGAGCAACACGCAGCTCGGATTGGCAAGGAAGCGACATGGATGAGCATCTTCCAGACAAATTGCATGGAGATGGATAAAGGTGCAGCTGTGTTCCCACATGCAGCACGATTCAATCATTCTTGCAACCCCAATGCTTGCTTTTCCTGGAACCCATCCATTAACAAGGAGACAATCCATGTCATGAATGACGTGGCTGCTGGTGAAGAGATCACAATTTCGTACTGCGACATGATTCATGACAAGCCATCCCGGTCATACGAACTCAAGCACTATGACTTCGTCTGCGACTGCCCAGCTTGCGCTGGAGACGAAGACGAAGAGACAAGCTTCGCACACCAGAGTGCCATAAGACGCTTCCTACTACAGGAACTAGAGTATGAGACGCGTGTGTGGCGAGGCGCTTTGCTTCTGGAAGGGCTCCAGCAGCCCCAGTTCGTCAACAAGTTGCTTCAGCTAGCCGCACTACACGGACTCGAAGGAGACTATACCGCCAGACTGGCTGCTGTGTAAGTAACGATATGAGCCATTCTCGCGACCTGGTGGTTTTCACATCGGTTTGACGAGAAGAGCTCTAGTAAGGTTTCGCGGAGTTCCCGGCTGATTCTGAATAGGTACCTGGATATTGCGCTCGTCTGCGAGCACCAAAACGACCTTGGAATGGCTAAAGCGGCCGCTGTCAAAGCTGCCCAAGTGAAGAAGGACTGCCAAGGTGTGGATTTCCCCAACTACAAGCACTACGTAGAGGTGCTAGACCGCATCAAGACGAAGCTGGCTTTGCGAGAGACTGAGCATGGTGTGTAGGGGTGGGGGTGGGGGTGAAGTGGTGGAGGTGCATGTGAAAAGAAAAGCAAACTAAGATACAGACTATTGGATGAGTAAAGTGGCTGAGCAGAAGCACGATGCGGTGGCTGCTTGGATGCGGTGTGTGAAGGTGCTGTGATGGTGGCTGTCGTGATGGCAGTGGCGCCCTCGGGGGCGTGGCTTAGCGCCAGACCCTGCGTAGATATAGGAGACCCTGAGACACGTCAGGCTTCAAGGCATCTCCACTGCCAACAACGCACAGGCTCACCGGATTGATATTCATTTTGTGTATGTGTATGCATGTAGAAAAGATGCAATTGTTGGACAAGTGGTCTCGGAGTAAACGAATGCACACTACTGCCACCCCAAATGGCGCTATTCCCCATGTGCACAAGCCCAGCACCCCCGGCGGACACCAATAGCAAGCTGCAACAGCCGCTGACGTCGTTGCGTGTACCTGCACCCAGCGTCTCGAACCGTGTCGCATATGTGGCCGTGTTTCGCATGGCCAATGAATAAATAAAATAGTAGGCCTCTCGTTAAACCCCGGCTTGTTCACCATAAACCTTGGACACTCAGTCTTTGTATACAGAGCACCACACACCCGACCAACGCCCTCTAGCTCCGGACCAGCTGGCTTCCGGATACTAACCAGCTACGCAGCTACCACAGCTGCGCCACCGGCTTTCTATTTCTACTTTTAATCCTCTTCTCTCACTACTACAGTCAACATCTACTACAATCAAGATGGAGACTTCAAAAGCCAAAGCAACTGCCTCGGTTCCTCCACCCATTATGACGACTGCGCCACAACCACCCGCAACACAAGTACCCTCACCACCACACTCGCAATCTGGACATGTGGCAGATCCCAAGGCCTCAATGGACGTGGCAGAAAACACGACACCTCCGTTCTCGCCATCGAGCCAAACGCCTGTTTTGGGCATGGAGCAAGAGGAATTCGAGGGCACACTCGACGTGAATAATGACATACCAACGGAGAAGGAGCTGAGTGCAGTAGCGGACATGCTGGTACTGGATGCGCAGGGCCAGAGCAGGCCGTTCAAGGAACTCTATCAAGCGCCCCATGTCGCTTCGAGGCAGCTCATCATCTTCATTCGGCATTTCTTCTGCGGCGTAAGTAGCTGCAACACTGTCTCAACTCAATATTACCTTTGACTTGGCTAACGCTTGGCAGAACTGCCAGGAATACCTGCGCACGCTCGCCTCATCGATAACGCCCGACGACCTGCTCGGCCTGCCTACACCGACATTCATCACGGTTATTGGATGCGGGCGACCTGAGCTGATACCCATGTATACCGAGACGACGGGGTGTCCTTTCCCCATCTACGCGGATCCAACGCGCAAGCTCTACGACCACCTAGGCATGACGCGCACCCTGAACCTAGGTGCCAAGCCTCAATACATGCAGACCAACGTTCTCATCAACTCGGTGCAGTCTATATTCCAAGGCCTCAGCACGGGCAGGAAGGCGCTCAAGGGCGGCGACTTCAAGCAGGTTGGCGGCGAGTTTTTGTTTGAGAATGGCGAATGCACATGGGCACACAGGATGAAGACAACGCGGGGCCACGCCGAAGTGTCTGAGATCCGCGGCTTGATAGGCTTGGATTCGACAAGACCACCAGTCAGGAGAAGGTGGAGTCACGAAGTCAAGGGACCGGAGAAGAGCAGGAGGAGGACGGTGAGCTGGGGAAGGCTACGAAGCAAGAGTAAAGGTGGCAAGGACGTGTCGGTGACGAGTAGCAAACAAACGACACCAGACAGGATACTAGAGGAAGAGAGTGAGGCCCTGGCAGGTAGTGCAAAAGCATGAGCAAGGGCAGGGTGGAGGACATAGTAATATGGCGTTTTCTTTTGTTTGCTTGATGGGCGAGGGGCACCAACCAGGGTGTATTTGCCAGGCCTAGATTTTTAGCAGTTTGTTAGAAGATACCAAGATATTGCGTTTTCTGCATGCATAGACATGTAGCTATTCTCCGGCTAGTTCCGTGCAGGTGGTCTTTTCCTTGGTCCGAGTAGCCGATGGGTAGGTATCAGGTCCAGAAGCATCACGCGCGCCACAGAGCCGATAAAGAAGAAAGATGGCGGTTTGTGGGTGCAGTAGTGTGCGAGAGGTTTTGCTGAAAGGCGCATATCTACACACTGGCCCGTCGTGTCCGTCACCCCGAAGCGGCAAGCAGTTCCGCAAGGCGACTGCCGAGCTGGCCTTACAACCAACATGTCCACATCTGGCTAAGATGCCCGGACGGCGGCGGCCAATAGTCAGCGGCCGTGTCGCATCCACGCATTTCCGAGCCAGCTACGAGTTTGAGCCTCAAAGGGCGAGTATCGCGCGACATGCGCCGAGTCGTGCCCGCAAGTGAGGGGCATGGGCCTTGGAGGGGCTTGGAGGGGCAGCGGAATGACGCTGGCTTGTCGTTGCTGACCCCACATCTTCAAACAAAAGCTACCGGAGCCGCTCTACGGGGCTGGAGTAGCTTGTGTTTCCCCTCTTCTCCTCTTGCTATTTAACTGCTGCTGTTGCTGCTGCTGCTTTTCCCTCTCAAGATACACACTTACCCTCAACACTCAATCCACAATGTCTGCAGACACCGTTGGAAAGGTACGTCCCGCCACGCCTAGCCATCTTGCTCAATTCGCCTGTATACACTAGCTGACATTGTTCTCAACAGACAATCACCTGCAAGGTACGTTTGAGTGTCAATTGCCTCCATACACCACAGTCGCCTTCTTCGCCAGCTATCTTCGTAGCTGGCCGCGAATCTTGGCATGCGGGTCCGCAAGACGTGTTGTAACATGCATGTAATCCCACGGGTACTAGCGGACCTGACGCGTCGGAAGCGGATGTCGGCAGATGACGACACAGTCTGTAACCATAGTAATATCATTGCTGACGGAAACATAGGCCGCAGTAGCCTGGGAAGCCGGCAAGGACCTCTCCATTGAGGAGATCGAGGTCCTGCCGCCCCGCGCGCACGAAGTCCGTATCCAAATCTACTACACTGGTGTCTGCCATACCGGTATGTTGAAACCCTTGGCCTCGTCTGCTACACCAGCAACTAACGGCACACACACACAGATGCCTACACACTCTCTGGCAAGGACCCCGAGGGTGCTTTCCCCATTGTCCTTGGACACGAGGGTGCCGGTTACGTCGAGTCAGTCGGCGAGGGCGTTACCAACGTAAAGCCAGGCGACCACGTCGTTGCCCTATAGTACGTCAAGCTACCCCACATATACCCAAACCCACCTAACAGCAATATAGTACCCCGGAATGCAAGGAGTGCAAGTTCTGCAAGTCCGGCAAGACCAACCTTTGCGGAAAGATCCGTGCCACACAAGGAAAGGGTGTCATGCCTGACGGCACATCACGCTTCAGGTGCAAGGGCAAGGACCTCCTCCACTTCATGGGCACATCCACTTTCTCCCAATACACAGTTGTCGCCGACATCTCTGTCGTCGCCATTACCGAGAACGCCCCCATGGACCGCACCTGTCTGCTCGGCTGCGGTATTACCACCGGTTACGGAGCTGCAACCATCACTGCCGGCCGAGGAGGTGTCGAGGCTGGATCCAACGTTGCCGTCTTCGGTGCCGGCTGTGTTGGTTTGTCAGTCATCCAGGGAGCCGCCAAGAACAAGGCTGGTATGATTATCGTAGTCGATGTCAACGACGCCAAGGAGGAGTGGTCAAAGAAGTTCGGCGCCACACACTTTGTCAACCCCACCAAGCTCGGTAACCAGAGCATCCAGGAGAAGCTTATCGAGATGACCGATGGCGGTTGCGACTATACCTTTGACTGCACGGGTAACGTCAATGTCATGCGTGCTGCTCTCGAGGCCTGCCACAAGGGCTGGGGAGAGTCCATCATCATCGGTGTCGCCGCCGCCGGCCAGGAGATCTCCACCCGTCCCTTCCAGCTTGTCACTGGTCGTGTATGGAAGGGATGCGCTTTCGGTGGTGTCAAGGGTCGCAGCCAGCTGCCCGGCCTTGTATCCGACTACCTGCAGGGTAGCCTCAAGGTCGACGAGTTCATCACTCACCGCCAGCCACTCGACAAGATCAACCAGGCCTTTGGTGACATGAAGGCTGGTGACTGCATTCGCTGTGTCGTCAACATGCGCGAATAATTGCATTCAATGCTTCCAAGTCAAGTCACAAAATTCCAGCTCTAATGGTTTGAGCGATGTATACCTTTTTCTTTCCTTCCTTTTTTTCTATCCCAAGACACGGCGTGCTGCTGGAGACTAGACGGGCGGTGCATGGCGAGGTGTTGGTGGTAGAGGTGATGATGGGCATGAGACGGCGTTGATGAAAGTCTTTGTTGTAGACGCTTGGAGACATTTGACTTAGGGTTGGATGTATGTATCTACTTGTAAGCGACGAAAATAAAAAGTAATGGGTAACTCGATATTCGTACTGTTGTTTCTGTTCTGTGCAAAATGTTTTTGGCCAAGAAAGTTCAACTGAGGGTGTGTGGAGTGCCATCCAGTGTATCGATGTTGGATGTATTGTAGCGAATTGGCAATACAAGGTGATTGCATGTAGTGAGTTTGAATACTACAACTGTATGTGGGATTGTAATCAAGGTACACGACCAGGGAATTTCATCCATGTGGAAAGACAAGTGAGTGTTGAGTGCAAAGAAAAGCGGAATGCAAATGCACACTTTTCCGGTCCTACCCTCAATACCTGCAAAAGAAATTGACATCGTCAATTATCATATCTGTCACTTACATTTCAAGTCAGCAATCCAGGATAAATTTCAAATTCCATCCGTTGTCTGCGATATTCTTAGGCACACCGTTTCGCGTCGCTTTTGGTGTTTCCGAAACACTCAGACATCATGTGCCCGGCTTCCGCCCCTTAGTACAACCCACCACAAACCCCGACCATCCGTTCTCCCCTTCCCCCACCTCACACTCCGCACGATAGCAAAGAACCACGTATCTAATCCTCATCCTATATCATGCCAACCCCCTGCATATATTACGGCACATCCATCTCCATCTCCATTCCCCCCCCCTCCCAAAAAAAAATTGGGGGTTTGAAAAAAAATCCTGTTCCCCCCCCCCCGGTCGTCATCCCTGAAACAGCGCTGCAACGCCCCATCTTCCCCCCTTTCTGAAACCGTTGCATTTTTTTATATCCCAACAGGGTCCCCGCACCGCCACACAAGCAGCCCTTGTTCACGCGGCATTTATAGCCACCCCTGGAAATAAAAGGAGGGAAGGAATGGGGAGGGGCGGAGGGGTGGGCATGGTTCACACATACACATGGGGAGCGGCTAGCGTGGAGGGATTTCCCGAGCACCTAGTACCAAGAAAAGCTTAGCTGGACTTCACTTGCCTGATTTGCAAGGCCAGAAATTTGTTGGAAAGATGAAGAGGGAGGGGAATTGGTAAAGTTGGGGGCATCATGGTTTGGGGATGTTGAAGTAGTTTGGATTGAGATTAGATTTTAATGTTAGATTTAATTAGAGGAAAGAGGTAATTATAAGTGGTGTTGTGGGAATTTAGGAAAGTTGTAGAGAAGTCTTTGGTGAATTTTATCTGTCTCTTTAACTTTCGTAGCTAAGCAGTGCGTCGCTATTTTGGCTAGTAGTACCCAAAAGGCAAGAAGAGCAAAAAAGGGAGAGAAAAAAAAAAGAATAAGTTCCATCACAAGCAAAGTCAAAGTCAGGGCCAAATGTTTATGTTTAAAAAAAATATTATAGCACATCTACAATCCCTCCAGCGATTTTATCTACTGAGTAAAAACAAACCAGAGGGGGTCCTACGTAGAACTCTACAATTAAGGAGCGTAATCAGACTCGGGTTCCCAAGCCCAAGGCAAACCACAGTAAATAACCAGCGAAATAACCAGATTCCATACTACTTTTTCTCTCTCCCTCTCATTTCCCCCCGATTCCCTTTCCTTCACACGAGCACAGCTCAGATGATCCCGGAAAAGAAAAAAAGAAACAGAAGAAAAGAAAAGAAAATACACCTTCACTCCACCATTAGTTTTCCCGTCTTATATCAGATCGGTTTTTTGTTGTTGTTGTTGTTTTTCAGCCATTATTGTATACATCTTTCTCATATCTCTCCTCCACATTTCGGTTATTAAGTTTTCGTTCGTTCGTTCGTGATTAGAGTTGGAAAAGCCCAAAGGATTCTTCCAGGCTCGAGGTCATGATCGTATCGGAGAGGCGCCGTTTGATTGGTTCGTCATTGATTTGGAAGATGCAGGTAGGTGAGGAATTTAGTCGCGCTCGTCACCGACAAGGTCGACCTCCTCCTCCTGGTCGTCGTTGGTGAGAGCGGGCTGGGTCTTTTGCTTGCGGGCAGCCTCGCGCTTGCGGGCAGCGGCACCAGCAATGGGAGCAGTTGCGCCAGTTGCAGCGCCGGTAGCGCCGGTAGCGCCGGTAGCACCAGTAGCACCAGTAGCACCAGTAGCACCAGTAGCACCAGTAGCGACACCAGTACCAGCGACGGGGGCGGCAGCAGTTCCAGCAGTTCCAGCAGTACCGACGGTTCCAGCAGTGCCAGCGGTAGCAGGTGAGGCGGCTCCAGCAACACCAGCGGCAGTACCGGCGGTAGCACCAGTAGCAGTGCCAGCGGTAGCAGGAGCAGCGGTGCCGGCAGTGCCAGCGGTGGCGGCACCAGCAGCGGGAGCGGCAGTACCAGCAGTTGCGGCACCAGCAGCAGTACCAGCAGTAGCAGCACCAGCAGCGGGAGCGGCAGTACCAGCGGCAGCACCAGCGGCGGGAGCGGCAGCGGCAGCACCAGCCATCTGGACAGGCACACAGCCACCGAAAGGTCCAGCACGAGCAGGGTTCTGGCAACGGACCATGCAGACGTTAGTCTGACCAGCGACAGTACCAGTGCATGTCATGCCAGCGGGAACAGTGGCAGTAAGAGGCTGATCTTGCAATTGAGTGTCCCTGTTGCGGCCACGGTCGTTACCGGGAAGGTTCTGGGTGACAGTCATGGGTTGCCATGCGGTACCAGTACCGGTGGCGTCGATCATGCAAGTGTAGGGACCAGCACCGTCGGAGTTGACTTGGTGGACAGTCATCATAACTTGACCACCGGCGGTGACCTGAGGAAGGGTAGGACCATTGAGTTGCATGACCTGAGCAGTACCAGCTTGGATGTCGTTGGCACCTCCACCAAGAGTCTCACCGCAAGTGGCTGCGGCATCGCCACGGAAGCGGGTAGAATCTTGCTGGAAGGGGTTGCGGTTGGTACCGTCACGAGGAGTGTTGGGGTCGACACCGATGGCAGAGCCAGCACCACCTGCATCACCAGTAGCGGCGATGATAGCTCCGTGGCCAGCCACGAGCGAAGAAGAAGCCAAAAGGCTGAAGGAAACAAAGGAGGTCTTGGAGAAGTACATTTTGAGTGATTTAAAAAAGATGTCTGAACCGGTCAGAGTAAGATTAGAAAGTAGAGTAAAGGGTATTAAGTAGAATGGAAAAGTGGTTATTACTGTAGTTGCTTTGGCTGGGAACCTTTGATGCTGGATGCCCTTCTTCAGCGGCGGCACCGTCAGTCTTTATACAACTTTGGAAGCCATAGACTCTAAGCACACATGGACCGTCAAAGGCCCAACTTGCCACGGCCATGCCTGGTCCCGCCCTAGTGAGGCACTCCGGTTTGGCCAAGACGTGCGACGGTCCTACGTCCAGGTTTCAACACTGTGAACAAACTCCAAAAACAACTCTAGTGTTAATACCGATGCTAAGAACAAGATCGCGAAACGCCATTGAGGCAAGAGCAGCCTCGGGAAACAAGTGTTGCAAACTCCTAGCCTGAAAATAGCGGCGCCTCTGCCACGGCAAGCCCAGCCTAGTCCCACCAAACCTCAGCAATGCGTGATTCTGGTAGCCATTCATGAGACGTTGGCTTGTAAGAAAACGCTATAGGAAGGCTGCATCCACGGAAGACGGGTAAAACCGAAGCTGATCAGTAGCTTTTTGGTATATTGTGGAGCAGTGAACTGGTCGCCATTGGTTCGACCGGTAGGCAGTTCGAGACCTGTGATAACTAAGCCTCTACTAGTGTACATATCAAAGCTTGGCGAGTAACTCGAATGACTCTCCATAACGCCTACGACATCGTGTTGTGAAACGGAAAGTGGCTGAGGCTGTAGGATTCCATGCAGGCCGCAACAGGAAGACTATTGCGAAACTGACATAAGGCCCACTGTAATTGAAATAGTTTTGGTTCTCAGGCTCCCAATCCGTACACAGCGGTGAAGATGCAAAGAAACAGTCGCTCTAGTCAGTGTTGTAGTGTACAACCAAATTCGGACAGCGCAGCGAGCAGCGACGGGCGCCATCAGCCGCAATGAAGACGAGTCACGATTGTCCGGTGAGTGCGGAACATTTGTGCAAGCGAAGATCAGGGTGGCGGTCAGATAAGGTTGGTTGTGTGTTTACAAATGGTGATGCACGAAAACGTGCAGCTAGGGACTGGGTTGTAGCCGTTTTAGGCGTAAAATTGAGTTTGGTGTCGCATCGTCAGTTTCATCAGTGACTAAACAATATGTGGTTAGATTTCTGCCACCGGCATGAGCACGATCCGGCCTGAGCTGATCGTTTGCGGCTGTTGGTGCGCGCGAAGGATGCGGAGAGCGTGCTGGTGAAGGAGGAGAGATGGGGCACTGGTGGTTGGTGAGGATAACGGTGAGACGCACGCCTTAGTCACTGTCTTGGCAAACACGTGCTTTGGCGACTCAGGCACGTGCAACACCCCAACCCCCCGCTAAACACCCAACACTAACGGGCGTTTTTCCAAGAGCAACTCTTTGCCCGGCGCAGCCTCTATGCAAAATCGGTCCGCCAATGTGTCTGGTGACGATGCGCATGAGTGCTGCTGAAATACTGGAAACAAAGTTATGCAACTTCGGAACAGCTCCTCCTGCATGCGCGGAAAGCTACAACAAGCGAATGGGTATGAAAATAGCTGTTCCGTGCGCTGGTTGAAGCCCTTTGTTCTCCATATTACATGTGGTTTTGACGTCTGAGTCCCTCACGACAACCCCAATCGCATGCAGAACGCATGGCGCCCTCTTGATCTGTTCTGGCTTTGGACGAACAACTGTACGCCAATAGGACTTTCACGAATACACCAATATTCTATGCACTCCTTTCATTCTAAAGTTATATTTATAACGTGTTTTACAAGCGAGCGGCGCGTACAAGCGAGCGGCGCACCCCACCAACTTTGCACACCTCTCTACGTATACAGCTCTACCATAACTAAATAAAATTTATATATATTAAGGTAGTTAGTGGATTAAATACTATCTAGAGTATCTTTCTTACATGTACGCGAATTATGGCCAGTCTCTCTACACCTGCTACACCGCGCTAGAGCCTGGCGGCTNACACCTGATCGCTCTCCTCCTTGACGCTCTTCATAAGCAATCTGCTGATCAGCCTCGCGCTGAGCGAGTAGATCTTCTCCAGCTCCCTTTATTAGCACTCCTTGCTTTTGTATCCGCTTCTTCTTACGCTGCCTACGCTTTGTTGCGGCTTCGTTCGCCTTCTTAAGGCTGGCTATCCGATCGCGCATTAGCTCAGCCGAGAGCATTATTACCTTAGCCCCCTTCTTAAGCTAGTTAATTGCTATAATAATTGAAGCTGGCGATGAGCCTTGATGCCGCTGAACGCGATCACGTATTAACGTTGA
>NW_006912131.1:0-108182 GCF_000523435.1 Bipolaris zeicola 26-R-13
AAGCGCACGAGATGCTAGAAGTACTCTAGCTTCACGAGAAGTCTGTATAGAGCGTTGTTGTCGCGGCATTGTGGTGATTGTGTGGAGAGTCGTGTCAGGTTTGGTGGGGTGGACCACTTACTGGGGTGGGCCGCTTACTGGTGGAACACGTTACTTTAAAATCTTACTAAGTCTCTAAAGTATTTATATCTATAGAATAGAAAGTAAAAGATAGGTTGAATTTTTATAATAGCTAGTAGTGATGTATGACGTAACTGGTAGATTATGTCTTAAGCGCGATAATGTTTGACCCCTCTACTACAGATCCGCGCAACATTTGTTACCACATCCTTCTTCTACCTTCACCCCCACTACACGTATACATACACCCCACAGCCTAAACAATGCGTTCCTTAAGGCCATCCGCCGCGCGTAGAATTCGCGCATCGCTCACCTCTGATTCGGCCGTCTTATCGTCAATTCGCACGCGACAAATTGGTGCACCATGTCTCTTCTGCGCCCATCGCATGGGATCACAAGTAGCTTTCCGTCGCTTCCAATCTACATCGTCGAGCTCGAATTCGGTCGAAAAGCCATTTGAAACAAAGCCATCAGGGACTGCACAAGCCCCACAGACACACTACTCCTTCTTTCCCGCATCGCTCCCCGACGGTCCCCCACCAAACGGCCCCTTTGCCATCGACCTCGCCGCCCTTAAGCGCGAGTTCCTACAGCTACAAGCACGCGCGCATCCCGATCTTCACCCGCAAGCAGACAAGAAGCGCGCCGAGGCCACGTCGGCGCGGATAAACGAAGCATACAAAACACTGCAAAACCCCTTATTGCGCGCACAATATCTACTTTCTTTGCGGGGCATCCAAGTGGCGGATGATGAGACGGCCAAGGTGGACGACCCAGAATTGTTGATGGAAGTTCTCGAGGCGAGGGAGAGCATCGAGGAGGCGGAGCGAGAAGAGGATTTGGAGGAGATGCGGCAAAGGAACGAAGAGAGGATAGCGCAAAGCACAGAAATTATCGACAAGGCATTTAAAGAGGATGACTTGGATACGGCGAAGAGTGAGGCGGTGAAATTGCGGTACTGGGTCAATATCAAAGAGAGCATAGAAAACTGGGAAAAGGGTGTGCCGGTTGTGTTACAGCATTAGCAAGGCGTAGACGGCTGGAGTATGGTACTGTAAAAAACCTCAATTCCTTCTTCTGTACTATCCCTTACTACTTAGATCCCTAGACAGGCACGGTAATAGGATTCATAACCCCCGCACCCCCATCAACCCTCAACTCCGCCCCAGTGATATAACTACTAAACCCACTCGCCAGAAACCCCACCGTTCTCCCCACCTCCTCGGGCCTCCCCGCCCTCTCCAACCCAATCGTCCTCTTCTGACTCTCACCCCCTTGCAGACTCGCTGGCGGAAACTGTCCCTGGGCCATCTCCTTCACACCACATTCTTTCAAATCAACGCCCACATCAATCTGGCCGGCGGCCACTGCATTGATCCGCACTCCGGTCCCTTTTAATACAAGCACACCGGACCGTACCACTCCCAACGCCGCATGCGACGCCATCGTAAACGCAGGGGCCCAGCAGCCCCCATACGTCCCCGCCACGCTCGTCACCACGATGATAGAGCCGTACGCGACATCTTTCGGTGCAGCATTCGCGTAGTTGCCTTTCGGTGTCGTTTTCTGCATCGCCGCGGGCGCATACTTGAGTGCGAAAAACGCAGGGAGCGCATTCGTGTCGAAAGCCGCATACAAATCCTTCGGTCCTGTTTGCGTGATGGAAGGGGGACCCAAGAGCCCGGTTGATGAGGTCCAGACATCGAGGCGGCCCCAGGTGTTTAGCACGTCATCGATGAGGGCGAGGGTGTCTTCTTCCGAGGCCATGTTATAGGGGTAGCTTATGATTTTCGTGTTCGGGTACTGGATGCTGGTGGTGTCGGGGAGGGAGTACGGATCCGAGGGGAGGGTTGAGCAGGCGTAGATGCAGGCTGCGCCGTGGGCTGGGTGGTGTTAGAATTGCAAAGTAGTACGCTTTGTTTGGGGAAGCGGATTTGGCATGAGGGAGTTAAATGGAAAAGGACGCACCAGCTAATTCAGCGACTATGGCTTTGCCTACAGGTTGCGTTGCGCCTGTTACTACGCACACGAAGCCGTACTATATTGCCAAGTGTTATCAGCCAGTCTCTTTTCACATATATCCCATCTTCCCCTCACATTCTTCTCAACTTTTTTGCCTCTTCGCCAATTCACACACAAACATCCCCCATCCTTAACAAAAGAAACACAACTTACAAGTTTCCCATCAGCCCTGTAAGGTGAAAAATGCTCCGAATCCCTAATCCCTTCTTCCCTAATACTCCCATCGCCTTGCGTCATCTTGGCACTAGGTATATACCACAATGTCTACTCGATAGTCAAACGATTCAAAAGCGTTTCCAGTATGGGGAAAATAGAAAAAGAAGGGGAATACACGCGCTGCTTGAGCGCGGGCAGACGGGGGGGAACAGTCGCGTCATGTTTGAGCGGAGCATTTTACTTGGTCTGCAGGAATGCTAGATTGTGGCAGTGTGCATTACATATCCACGGGGCGCGGAGATAGGGAAGTGTTCGCTGTTGGGGTAAATCGGGAGTCTTATCTGGGGGCTTATCGGGATGGGCTTTCATGGTTTCCGCGGGGCAAGGCTGGCTGCGGGGTGGGTGCAGAATAGTAAATAGCAAGATTTGGGAGATTTCTAAGGATTTTGGAATCTAGACATGTAAAATTCATTGTGTGTATTCCATGCGTTCAATTCTGTTTGTAGAATATGTAACCATCTAGTTTAGCACCCTCAATCCACACCCAGTGCGCCAATGATGCTCATACTCCCACTACCCACGCAATGCATACATCACCAACACCTCCAATGCTACATATCCCCAATCCCCCCACCCTTTCTACGCAGTCTTCGCCTTATCCCCCTCCTGCCCCTTCCTCAACTCCTCCCTCGGGGGCAAAACATCCGGCCCAAAGCTGAGCGGCAACAACTCGCCCATCGTCCTCACAATCCACTTTCCCTCCTTATTAAACATGAAAATCGGGGTTTCAAGCTGCAGAAACTCGCGTAGGAACTGGCGACACATGCCGCAGGGGGAGCAAAAGTCCAAAATGTCGGTTGTCACGCCGACGGCTTTGAAGGCGCCGATGCGGTGCCCTGCTATTACGGCTGTGCCCATGGCGACGCGCTCGGCGCAGGTGCCGACGGGGTAGGCTGCGTTTTCCACGTTTGCGCCGGTGATAATGTGCGTTGTGGATGGGGCGGTGGGATTCGAGGTGTTTAGGAGGAGGGAGGCGCCGACGCGGAAGAGGGAGTAAGGGCCTAATTCTAGTGTTGGTATTTCCGCTCCCATCTTCCTCTTTCACGCAAACTTGACTTTGCGTGGCCAGATCCGATTCATATCGGTCTGGAAATATACTTACAATAAGCCCTCTCACGCGCATCAAAGCATTGCTCCCCTAGAATCTGCAGTTCCTGCGCCGAGACGCCGTGGATCAGGCCATTTTCTTCGTTGACGGCTTCTCCAGGGCTGAATTTGGGAATGGCGGGTGTGGTCATTATGGGAGAGAAGAAGAAGAAGAAGAAAGGAAAGAAGAAAGAGAGGGCGACGCGACGCGCTGGATGCTTTTGGGGAGGGCACGCATGACGTGGGGCCCGCTGCTAGTAACGCGGGGCTTCGTTGGACGGGCTGTTTGGCTAGTATGCGCGGAAAGAGGCGGTTCGGGCAACTCCGATGGGCTTATTAGTAAGACTGGTGTTTGTTCAGGGTCATCTGATACTTTTTACTCATGCGCTTGTAGCCGTGTGAAATATTGGTTTAGAGTGGAAATATGCTAGCTTTTGCGCTTGGATCGCGGATGCGGGGTGTGCTGATATGGTGTTGTTCTTTAGTTGGTATATTGTAACGGAAGGAAAATCGGACTTCTTCTCTCATGTCACGACTAACCTTCTTAGGTCACTGTTAGTACACCGAATCATGTTTCTCTTAACCTTTAATATATTTTTAACTATCTGCTGATGATCAAGCCAGTTGTTTTGATGTCGACGTGTCGTTATCAGTATGCGAAATCTGTTAATACATGGGTTGATACAGGCATTCTCCCATCATCCAACCTCTGTAAACAGGAGAAAGAATAACCAGTCAAGGGAAAGGATTGACCTCCAAATGCTCTGAGTACCCGAAACATAGGGTACACTGCCCCACAATATTTCACCCATGACCACCGTTAGGGAAGATACCAGTCCCGAGATATTACCAAGTAAACGTAATTCCACAGCCAACACAAAGCTACCTTTCATTAAAATACCAATATCATTTCCCAAATTCATCCCGAAAGAACCAGAACTCCTCTACAAAACCGCCCTAACACTCTCTCCCTCCACCAAACCGCCCCTACTCTCCACCTCCACTTCCCTCCACCTCCTCTCAACATCCTCCTCACACCCATACGTCAACAGCCAACTCCCCACGCCTCCCCACCGCCATGCAAGTGGATCCTCCCCAACCCTCAACCCTCTCTCTTCAAACTCCTCCTTGCCCACCCTCCCCCGTCCATTAAACCGTCCAAAAGCCCTCAATAGTTCATCCCGCCTTACCTGCGCCTCCCCATCATGCACATGATAAAGATACTGTTGGCGATTCCCCCTTGAAACAACACGTTCAGTACGCTCACGCCGACACCGCTCGTACACCGCCAGCGCCCTCCCCTTCTGGGTGCGGGACTTACCAGTCAGCCGCTCCAGACAAAGCCCAAGCACATGCGCATCTTCCAGCGACATACCCGCTCCAGACGCAAGATACGGCAGTGTCGCATGCGCAGCATCCCCTAGAATCGTAAAAGCAGACGACCGGGTATGCGACCAAGTAGGATCAAGCCCCGGGCGGATCATCAACCGCCATTTAGCGACAGACGTGCATAGCGCGAGCAGTTTGCGGATACGGGGGTCCCAGTCTTTGTATAAGGCGCGCATTTCCTCGACGTTGCCTGCGAGCGTGTTGGCGCCGGCGGGCATATCGTCTGGGACGAGGAGGACCATGTTGAAGAGCTTGCCGCCGCGGAGGACGTAGTTTACTGCGTGGGCGTCTGGGCCGATCCAGTAGTTTACTTGGGGATCGAGGACAAAGGGAGCGAGATCGGGGTCTTTGAGCATGTCGCTGGTGGAGAGGAGGAGGCGGTATGCGAGATCGCCTGTGAGAAGCGGGGGGTCTTTGTGACCTAGGAGTATCTCGCGACATTTGGAGTTGATGCCGTCAGCACCGACTACTAGGTCCGCTGCGTATCTTGTGCCGTCTTGACATATGGCGATGGCTCGGGTAGTCTGATTCCCTTGGTCGGCTTCGTACTCGATATCTACAACCCTCGCTCTTGTAGTCAACTTCGCACCCAACTCGATTGCTCGTTCCAAAAGCCCCCTATGCAAGTCCGCCCTGTGAAAGTCCCAAAACGGTGTACCGCATTCTCGTTCATACTCATGAAAATCCATATCGCTTATCTTATTCCCCTTCCACCCACGCATATTACCGAACCGCGGTGTCGTCGCATACTTCTCGAGATACTCTTCGAGACCCCATGATATCAAGATCCGCGACGCATTCGGCAAGCATTGGATTCCAGCGCCGATTTCACCAATTTCAGACGTCGACTCGAGGATATGTACGTTGTGTCCGGCTAGCAAGATCGATATCGCTGCTCCGAGACCACCAAGCCCAGCACCGACGATAACAACCTGTAGGGACACCGAATTAGTTAAAAAAGATCCGCGATAGAGAGACATACGCAAAAAAACACTTACATCAAGCCTACTCTTCTCATCCCGCTGTTTCTGCACGATAACCTGAGGTTTACCCGGTGCCATGATGTCACTTTTCCGCTTGCAACTACAGTCGTATCTCTGGGTAAGTGTTCACGTTTCAAAACACGAAAGTTCCAAAAGCCACTACAATAGTACTCGTAACTATACAAGCGGCTGAAAAGATGCCATCCATAGCTTATCAGCCAGCTCAAAGCACTACATGTTCCTGAAGCTGCAATCGAAAGCACAAGCTGTCAGTTGTCGTCATACGGCTCGCCCGTCTTACCACGCCAGCCTATCACGCAGCGAAACCTTGTTGTGACGATTACATACAGTAGCTCAACAGGCGACGCATGAGCAAGTATCGATAGCTTATCTAGCTTTGCAGATTCGGAACTGCAACCAAACCTTTCTTTTGTTATTGCTTTTTTGGACAGCGTCGTCGGTTAGCTTCGGGCGCTGAGGGCGCCAAAGGTGCACAGGGTGCATATCCGGTAGGCTAAAATGATGTTGTTGATACATGTGGAGTGTGTGCAGCGTGAGGATAAGATAGGCACATGACGGCATGAGGGGTATGCGTGGTGCATTATTCCGATAGGTTCCGGATATTCCGATGCTGACGTAGTACACCTGGGAGAGGGCTGGGGGAGGATCGTGGTGTTAGTATACCACCCTTGGATGTAGCATGACGGGACTGCGGCATGAGGATAGTGAACGATTTAAGGGCAGGGGATAATGTAGATAAGGTTTCTATTTAGTGGATGAGGATGGAAGTGACGCTGTACAAGTCAGTCTCTTGTACGAGTTCTCATTTGGTATCATCACGTGACAGTTGACGTTCACCTTACAGAGAGAACTCTGATCATGCGAAAATCTCGGCTGGACAAGGAAGGAAACTCTCTATATTAAGCAGGTCGAATGTCGACTATATCAAATATCAAAGTTAGCGTACTAGAATCGACACAACCCAGCAGAGGATGCAAAAGCAACTCAATAGGAGGTACTGTAAAAATCATCACTGGGCAACTGCTTGGCTTGCCATGTTTTATTCGACTTTCCCCGCTTGCCTGGCTTATTGATGCAGGGTCGCTTTCCGCAGTGGAGCAGGGCGCCTTACACGACTCGATAGCGGGGGCGCCACGAATCATTATAGGCCTGACTGTCGCGTGCTCGCGTATTCACGTGCGTTAGGCTCAATCCTTCAGGATCCGCCGAACACGAGCGAGCGGCATCTTCACGGTCGGCATCTCAAGGCTCGGCAAAACTCTAATTTGACTTGTTTGCAGCCGCATCGACAAAAGTGCTAACAAAACACGTGCGCACCGCATTACATACCGTTGACTATCCTATCAATGACAGCTGCAGCACCAAGCACTTTTTCCTCTTGTAAGCGACGCGCGACAACCTGCACTCCGACCGGCATGCCGTCCATTGCGTCCAGGTCAAACATGTTCCAATTCCATTCGTCCAACGGATTTCTCGGACAGTATTCGCCCATGGCTTCAGTAGCCTCAGCATCAAGCTCTTTTGAAACTTGACCGGCAGGCAGGACAACTGCCGGGTAGTCTATGAAGTTAAAAACTTTGGTGTATCCTACCCACCGACACTTGCCATGTGGTACTGCGGAGTGTGGCATGACGGGCGTAAGCAGAACATCGACAGACTTTCCGCTTTTTTCGCATCGCGTCGAGTTCCACGTGTCCAGGTAGCGCTTCTGCAATGCCACCTTTTGCTTGTTGAGCTGCCAGTAGTCGTATACCGAAATGGGCTGTCCCCTATTGACGAGGGCCTCGACATGGGGTATGAAGGGCTCGCCACCGGCCTCGACGTCACGTCGGATATCCTCACCGCCGTCGGCCGTATAATACTGGTCCTGCACACACATACACGTCAGGGTCGAGTCAGATGTGGAAATGGTGATGGACTTGCCATGACGTCGATGCACTCCTGGTGCAGACCGCCTGGTGTCCACGCTATCACTTCATGGCCAGCGTCTTGGAGGGCAGCGGCGACTTGGTTGAGGATGCGTGCAATGGGTGGATGGCACCTGACTACGCCATCGTCGCGCATGACTGCGATCACCAACGGCCTGGAAAGCGCATCTTGGTAAAGCTGAGATCGCCAAGCAACTGGACAGCACTTTGGGTCGTGGTCCCAGGGACTTGCGTCGATCACTGCCTTTGTGACGTCGACTAGAGAGGCCATGTTTCGAGTCATCGGCCCTACGACGGACGGGACGTGCTCCTGGCCTTCGGTCGAGACGGAAACGCCTTGGTATGGTAGACGCGTACTGCTGGGCTTAAGAGCATATAGGCCATTCATATGGGTTGGAATGCGTACGCTGCCTCCAATGTCGGTGCCCCATCCAACCACCGTACCTTGCAGTGCCAGCAACGCCGCTTCCCCACCAGTGGAACCGCCGGGGGTGAATTCGGGGTTTTTATCGTGAACGGTACGGCCCCACAATGGGTTATCCGTTTCGCACCACTGGCGATGTCAGTTGTGCACGTTGTTCTGGAAGGCATACATGTCATGTGTGCATATGTATATAGGAGTACATAATGTGGACATGTGTGGGTGTATATAGATACTTATGTATACATACTTACCATGATGCTCTGGGGGAGATTGGACTTGGCAAGGATTACGGCGCCCATGGCTCTGAGCATAGAGACCAAGACGCAATCTTGGAGGGCAGGGCGAAAAGCCCGCCCAACGTAGCCCAACGTGCTGTCGTATCCCTTGACATCGAACTGGTCCTTGAGAGTCATTGGCACACCGTGGAGAGGCCCCACCAAGCGGCCATTTTGCTCGAAAAAGGCATCCAGTTCCTTGGCTCGCTCAAGGGCATCGTCAAAAAGAATCTCGGTCAAGCTGCATCAGTCAGCAAAGGCGGGGGATGAGCGGGAGGATTATTGTATTGTATTGTATATTCGAGAAGGGGTAGGGAGCGGGCACGTGCCAGTTTGTCTGTACAAGGCAGTTAGCGGGACGGGCAGTCGGACGTCGACTAGGAGAGGGTGGAAGGCGGCGGGCCGTACGCGGGTTTGAGCATGTGTAGCGCTGGGCAGAAAAGGTGGCGTGAGAATGGGTCGAGAGCGAGTTGAGGTTGGCGAAGCTTACTTACCGGGCGATGTAGGCAAGCAGCAGCTGTGATGCCGTGACAGCACGCGAGGAGATGGCTTGCGAGACAAGATGGATGCTGCTGATGGCGGAGGTCAAGGCCAGGCTGTGGTCCGGATTGGGCAAGGCCTGCAGTCGTCAGCGTGCACCACCTGCATCCGCAAGCCGCCCGGGTTCACTTCGGCTGCCGTCGTTTCAGCGTCTGCGCCCGTGAAGCGCTGCATGGCCGCTCGACGCAAAGACTGTTTCTGGGCGGCTACTTGCTGCCACTGCAATTGGGACGTGCTGCATGTCGTCATGGTGCTGTGTAGAGTAAGAGGAGGAGGAGGGATGGAGGAGAAAGAGGCGGTGGTGGTGGTGGTGGCGGCGAGTATATAGCTAGTTAGTATACAAGAGATAGCAGAGATAAAGAAAAAGAGAGAGAGAGAGTGAGTGAGGCCCCCCCTGGTGCGGACTATCAATACCAATACAATAGACGGCACGGCGAGACAGACAGGCATACCACTTTGAGATGTACGTACATGGACATTGTAGTATACACCCCCCGGGCACTTTGGCATGCTCAACAACAACCACAACCCCAACCCCTCCCCCTCCACGTGGATGCAATATCGCGGCTTGCTCAGGACAGCTAGCTGCCGTCGGCGTCTTGTCGGGGGGTTGCAACGGCCACGACATGGGGACGTGGTGGTGACTTGGGTGGCAGCCGGGGAGGCGGGTGGGGCTGAAGAAGCCGTTCACGGCCATGTGCATGCAACCCCTTGCGTCGCATCACCCATTGGCGCCCACCCTCTCTCCTCGCCGCCAGCACAATGACGCGCCTCGGACGACCCTGGACGCTGCTCTGCCGTTTGAAAATGGGCACATGTTCGACAGATAATCGAACGTTTGTTGACTCTCCAAATCCTTCCCACCTCGAGCGAGTCGGCCTCCCCCGACCATCTCTGCCCTAGCGCCCCGGCCACTACTGCCTACATAGCAAAACCATGGCGCCCTCACTCTGGACGCGCATGAAGCGCTCAACCTCGACCAGTCCGCCTACGTCCATCCGCGACAAAATGGCCCCCGGCATCACTACCATTTCAGACTCCGAGTCCCGTTCGACAGGAAGC
Organism: Bipolaris zeicola 26-R-13; assembly: GCF_000523435.1. Taxonomy (NCBI): domain Eukaryota; kingdom Fungi; phylum Ascomycota; class Dothideomycetes; order Pleosporales; family Pleosporaceae; genus Bipolaris; species Bipolaris zeicola. The sequence goes on from NW_006912131.1 coordinate 10,067, forward strand.
AGTTTGGAGACCACCCCCAGCGTGCCCTACACCAGAGAGGACGACTACTCGAGCTTCATGAGTGATGTCATGGTCGTCGGCGCAGGCCCCGCCGGCCTCATGCTTGCGTGAGTAACGACACAACCAGCCACACTGCCAGCTGATTGCACTCTCTAACTAAGCATACAGCGACAATCTGGTGCGCTATGGCATCAAGACACGCATCATCGATGACCGTCCCAACCGCACCGCTGCCGGCCGTGCCGATGGCTTGCAGCCAAAGACTATTGAGACTCTCCGCCAGATGCGTCTTGCAGAGCCCCTGCTGCGCAAAGGCGTCAAGATTTACGACATTGCCTTTTGGAAGTCGACAGTCGACAAGCCACTGCACCGCTCCGGCCGCGAGGTCCACTACCCGCCTGTCGTTGACCTTACCGACCCCTACATGCTGCTTGTCCACCAGGGCATGGTCGAAGGCGTGCTTGAAGATGATTTGAAGGAGAGAGGTGTCACAGTAGCCAGGAACACCGCCTTTGTCGATTTCAAGTACACGCCCATGGCCATCCGTCCGCTGACTGTGAGCTGCCAGCAAGATGTCGGCCGTGCCCCCAAGACATTCAACACACGATACATTGTCGGCTGCGATGGTGCCCATTCAAAAGTCCGCAAGTGCATACAGGGCGCGAGTCTAGTAGGCTCGTCCACCGATGCTGTCTGGGGCGTAATAGACGGTGTGCTTGAGACCGACTTTCCCGACATTTGGAGCAAGGTCGTCATCCAGTCAGATGCACTCGGCTCAGTACTCCTCATTCCCCGCGAGAGGGGCCTGACTCGCCTCTACATTGAGCTGCGTCCCGACTCCACAGAAGTTGTTGGGCCCCAACAAGCCACACAAGAATTCGTGCAGAAGCGGGCGCAGGCTATACTTCAGCCATACAGGCTCGAGTGGAGAAATGTCGAGTGGTTCGGCCGCTACAAGATTGGACAGCGCGTTGCAGCCCGCTTTGCCGACGACGACCAGCTGGTCTTCATTGCTGGCGACGCTAGCCACACCCACTCTCCAAAAGCAGCACAAGGAATGAACACGTCAATGCACGACGCCTGGAACCTTGCCTGGAAACTCAACTTTGCCACCCGCGGTCTCGCCAAACCTTCGCTGCTCCAGTCGTACGAACAGGAACGACAAAAAATTGCCAAGGACCTGATTGACTTTGACTACGAGCACGCCAATGCCTTCCACAGGGGCGATCCCGCAGCCCTCGCAGCAAACTTTGCCAAGAACGTGGCTTTCATCTCAGGCTGCGGTGTAAACTACGATGCAAACGTGCTAAATGTAAAATCAAAAGGTTCTCACCGGGGCCACCTCAAGCCCGGCTTTCTTCTTCCGCCAGCAAAAGTAACACGCTACATCGACGCCAACCCAGTCGACATCCAAACCGACATCCCTGCCCTAGGCCAATTCCGCATCTACTTCTTCACCCACAACATCCGCGCCTCCATGCCCTTTTTAGAAACAGTCTGCCACGCCCACCTCGGCCATGCCTCCTACGTCGGTCGCGTCAGCGCCGCAGGCAACGCCTCGTACACAGTTCAACCCCCACTTGCTGCCCCCCACGACGAATTCGTCCTCCCAGAACGATACACACCCGTCAGCGGCGTTTTTACTTATGCCCTCGTCACCGACGAAAATCGCACTAATTTCGAACTCAGAGACTTGCCAAACGTCCTCCGTGAATCGGCGTTTACTCTCTACCTAGATGATGTTCCGGATAAAGATACCCGCAAGCAGACTTGTATGGATAAGTGGCTTGATGGTCTTGACAAGAACGAAGTTGTTGTTGTTAATGTAAGGCCGGATGGCTATGTTGGGACGTTCCGCCGTTTTCCCGATGGGAGTCGCGAGAGTGGGTTTACGGCTGTGCAATGGATGGATGATTATTATGAGAAGTTTATGCAGGATATGTAACTTCCTCGCTGGGATTACTCTTTCTTCCTTTCTTCATTCTTCCTTTTCAGCTGGAAACTTCTTATATCTTTTAGATTTACGACTTTGTTCTCTGTTCGCATGGCCTTTTTTGTGCCCAAAAGCGTTCCTCTTTTGGGATTAGGGATTTACTTAGACATTTTTGGTTTCTTTTCTTTACTTCATGGCGGGAACATGTTATTTGCATGCTTTAGATGACAATCTGGCCAAATACATAAATATTCTTCTTGAGAAAGTGAGTAGTAAATTCAATCAACTGACGTGAAAATTGAGAAGAATCGTCATCATTCAAACCAACCACCTTCCTCTCCCGAGTTACAATCTCTACGCAACAGCCACCAAAAACGGCTCCTCCCCTTCCTTTCTCACCACCTTCGCCCTCTCCACAAGATCATCCCCAACCGCCAACCTCAACCTCTCACACGTAGCCGGACTATCCAAATTCCACACCCCGTCCCCCTCCCTCTCCGTACTCTTCCCATTCATCCTCCTCGCCGCCCCCACCGCCTCCCTCAACGCAAAGAACACCGTACTTCCCAGAAACAACGGCGGCTCCCCAATCCCCTTACTACTCTGCACCGTCCTCAGATGATTCCAATTCAACGGCTTCCCGTCGTTGTCATAGCGCAACATGCTCGCGTTGAAGACTTGCGGGATATCGCTGAAACCGGGGATTTTGTAGGTTCCGGGGCCGCGGGTGAAGAGGTGGCCGGAGCGGGCGTGCCAGAGGGATTCTTCGGTTGTGAAGAGGCCGAGACCTTGGAGGAAGGCGCCTTCGATTTGGCCATAGTCTATGGCGGGGTTGATTGAGTTGCCGACATCCTGTTTTCCCCTTGATTAGCACTTGTGGGGGGATAGACGGAGGGGAGGAAATGAGGGAGGGGAGGGGAGTAATATTTACCATCATAATGTCAGAGCGAAGAACGGTGTGATCGCCAGTGAGAAGGTCGAGTTCAACTTCCGAACATGCAGCGCCTTGAGTCCAGTAGTAGTACATCGGTTTAACGGTTTCGGGGTTGGTGTCGCCCCATGTGTAGCCTACTTTTGGCATTTTGTAGAAGCCGTTTGCAGCGAGGTTGACGCGGTCGATGTAGGCAGCGTGGGCAAGGTCTTTGAGGGGTGCGTCTGGGCCTAGTTTCTCGCGGTAGGGCTGCAGGCGTTCGTTGAGCTGGTCGCAGGCATTTTTTACGGCCATGCCGTTGAGATCGGAGCCGGATGAAGCGGCTGTGGGGGAGGCGTTGGGGATTTGGTAGGTTTGGCTATCTTGTGTGTAGATGGCGTCGAGGGGTGTACCTAGTTCCTGGGCGGCTATCTGGCACATTTTTGTGTAGAGACCCTGGCCCATTTCTGTTCCTCCGTGGTGTAGTAAGACACTTCCGTCGTGGTAGATCTTTACATAGGCAGCTGCCTGGTTGAGATGCAATGCAGTTGCAAAGCTGAGACCGAATTTTGATGGAATCAGACTGATACCTCGCTTTCGCCACCGGTTCTTCTCGTTGAATTCGTTGACAGCGGCTTTCCGTTTCTCATATTCAGACGACTTGCTCAGCTGGTGAAGCAGCATCGGTATGTGCCAGTCTTCGTCAATCTTTTGGAAGAATGGAGTGTGCTCTCCAGCCTTGTACAAGTTCTTCCATCGTAGCTCGTCGACATCTATACCAAGACCTTCTGCAATGTTGTACATGATGGTTTCTGCAAAATACATGCCTTGAGGCGCGCCAAAGCCCCGGAACGCCGTGTTGCTATGGATGTTGGTTCTGCAAACGTGACCACGTAGGAAGACATTCGGGCATTCGTATGCGTTATCAAAGTGTGTCAGGCATCGGTCCATGACGGCTCCACTCATGTCTTGGGAAAATCCGCCATTGTCATAGACATCAGCTTCCATAGCAAGGAGCTTGCCCTCTTTCGATACCCCGACTTTCCATTGCGCTTTGAACGGATGTCTTTGGCCACTGAGCAACATGTCTTCATCACGGTTCAGCATGATGCGGACTGGTCGTTTCTCTTTTCTAGCTGCAATTGCCGTGTAGACAGCAAAGGGCACACTCCGAGATTCTTTCCCACCAAAACCGCCTCCCATGCGCTTGACACGAGCGTTGACACGGTTGCTTGGTATCCCCAATACTGAACTGACAAACTCTTGTACTTCCATGGTGTTTTGGGTCGAAGACCAGACTTCGATAGCTCCGTCTTCTCCAGATGGTATAGCCAATGCTGCGTTCGTTTCGAGGTAGAAATGTTCCTGACCACCTAGCCTACACATGCCTTCGAAGATCCTGTCGCATTGGGCAAACGCATCAGCCATCTTATCGTCAATAGCCAGGCCCTTCCTCAGAAACTTCCCATGTGGAAAGTAGCTGTTAGCTGCAATGGCTTCATCGATAGTCAGAATGTGAGGCAGCTCTTCGTATTCAACCTTGACAGCTCGAGCAGCTGATTGAGCCTCCAACGCTGTGTCGGCATAGACCATTCCAATGACTTGGCCGTGTGACAAAACCTTGTCTTCGGCGAAGAACGGCTCATCTTTCTTGATAGATCCCCAAATATTCACGTTAGAAGGAATGCTATTTCTGTCAATGTATCCAACAACACCAGGCATATCAAGCGCTCTGTCCCAGTCGGTGCTCAAGATCTTGGCATGTGCTTTTGTAGATATGACAAGGCCACCAAATAGTTCCCGATCCAGTCTCGGCATGTCATCAATATACTCGGCCTCACCTGTGCATTGCTTAAGAGCGGAGAGATGAGGGACTTGCCTACCAACAACACGCTGCTCGTAGGGGTTGTAGTTGTCACGCGTTCCACTAGAGATATCACGATGAATCTCATCTACAACCTGCTGATCAACATTTCCGAGCCCAAACTCAGCGGCAGCTTCGTGCCAGAAGCGGAAGAAGAGCGAAAGTGTGAGAGTCTTGCGGTAATCAGCCATACCACCTGGAACGCTATATGGAAGGTCGTAATCCCGTGTCAACGCAGTAAGCGCAGCATCTAGCGTCTCCGAGTGAAACCATGGCTTGCCGAGAAGAGCACTCTGTGTCTTTGGCGAATCCTTAGTTATTGGCGCCATGCCACCAAAAACGATGGACGCATCCTCGACCCGTCCGGCGGAATCGAGGCGCACCCTGAATGCCGCCGTAACGATTGCAATATCATCATCTTTGCGCTTAGCCTGCTTGTACGCTTTGAGCACCTCTCTGGAATCTTTTGGTGGTAAAGGGATCCGGATGCTATGCAAGGTTGCATCAGGAGGCAGACTCGTAGTCCTGTATGCTACAAAGAATTTGGACATGGGAAGGTGAACGCTACCATCCCTCTTGTTGATAGCCTCTAGTGTGGCACCCGCTGCCAGCAACACGGGATTCGCGTCCGATATGGGCGAGGCGGTTGCAATATTACCAGCCAGCGACGCTACGTTGCGAATCTGGCGACCAGCAAAGTAACGCAGTTGTTTTCGGAGAGCTTCTAGAACCATCGCACGCTTACCAAGCTTGGCACAAACCGTTTTACATATCTCCTCTAGTTCGGTCAGTGGAGTGTTGGCTGCAATGACAAGCTCCTTGGCATTCTCGAGTTGAGCATCCATAGGGATCTTAGTATGCTTGAGCTCTGGGATATCTGAAATGTAGACAGACACTGCAAAATCCGAATTCTTGAAGCGAACCTCCACCTGGACTTCACTGGCACCTCCAACGAGCTTGGCCGATGGAAATGCATCCTTGAGGTCCAGTAGCTGGTCAAGCTTGGTAGGTCGGAACCAAATCTTCTTGTCGTTGCCGTAACATATCGATTGTGGTTCGTGCTTCCACAGCGCGGAGGGGAAGATGAGCTCTGTGTCTGGCGTGTATTCGTGAAACTCTATTCTTGGGATGCCCTTTTCTGAGTTTGCTGCTGGTGCAAGGGCGGCAGAAGTTGAAGTTTTGGTTTGAGTGGCTGCATCTCCTTCCTTGCTTTTCAAAGGTTTCGCATATTCTGCACCGCTAATTGCAGGGTCTGCCTGCGGAGGCTGTTTTGTGCCCAGGGCGGCAGGCGTATGCTCACCTTCGGATGTCGAAGTAGGCTCTGATGGCGGTGAGGAAGTGTTAGACTTGCTATCGGCGGAGCTGCTATCTGAGGGCTCATCCCTGCAACAGCCCCCTGGACGACCGCAGGAAACCTTGGAGGGTCCTGCACATCCGCTGCGGGTAAGATCAGTGACATCGTCTTCGAATCGCCCAGCGTCTAGTGTGGTTGGTCCATCTTCCTCAGCTAGTTGGCCCTTCAAGTCTTCGGCGACGAAAGTCTTTGCAGCCTGCAAGATAGGCTTGTAACCAGTACAACGACACAGGTTGCCATCTAAGTGACCTTCCATCTCGATTTCACGGGAACTTAGATGAAACTTGTTTGTGTCGGGATTGTATGCATTGCGCACAATGGCATAAAGACTCATGACGATACCAGGAGTACCTACGACATTTGTCAGTAACCTGACCAGGCAGCTGCAAATCTAGACACTGACAGAATCCACACTGGCTGCCATGAAGTTTTGCAATCCTCTCTTGCAGGGGGTGTGGTCGGCTAACACTGCCAATGCCCTCGACGGTGATGACATGCTTGCCGTCGATACCCACTAGCGGGAACAAGCATGCGTTTACTGACAGATGTTTAATCCGTTTCTTCTCGGACTGCGAGTCTGCGACTTGAAGTACGACTGTACATGCGCCACATCCACCTTCGCCACAGCCCAGTTTGGTACCTTTGAGATTGGGCTGGGCGCGAAGGTAGTCAAGCAGCGTCCAGTGGGGGTTTGGGTTGCTTATGACGGTCTTCCTGCCGTTGATATATGTTGTTATATTGGGTGTTTTGTATGTCGCTTCGATCAAGGGTGTGAGGGCGTCGACAGCGGAATGCGCCCGAGGTGGGTCTGCAGCGCTACCTTTCGGCGGAATGGGGAGAGACATGGCAGATCCACGGAGAGCCTGTACAAAACAGACGACAAGAGCCCGGACAAGGGATGTGATGCTCTTCTCGTGAGCCTGGCAGAACGACGCTGACAACTCTCCAGCCTCTGCATGATCAAATCGACAGCACTGTCACGTGACGATATCGCCGATAGGCCTGATTGGTGTGGGTAGAGGCTAACCTTCCACTGGCGGACAACTTTGTCTGGCTGGAACGCTCTACCCGCAACACCCCACTCTTCCTTAGCTACCACCACTCGCTTTCAATGCCGCTGTAATACGCGGCGTCAACGCACATTTGCACAATCAGCACTCACACAGCAGTGCAACCACGAGAACGGATTCGTATGGCGGATCATTCAAGTACCTAGTTGTTTCCCCCGACAGTCAGACAAGCGTGCCCCAAACCCATTGGTGCTGCTGGCACCGGAGTCTGTCTTGGCTTTTGCAAGTACTACGCGTGACAGCAAACCCTGCGATTGTTAGGAAGGACCAAGAACAACACTGAGAAAACATCCTGACATCCTGCAACAAGGTGGCATCAAATCCATCGTAGCAGGCAACTTCAACAGATCCGATGCTGCGTCAAAGGTGGAGGCTACCAATGTCGACTTGGTCGCCTCTGGTCGACAGTTCACTGCGAGCTTGTCTCTCTGAAAGAAGCTGGCTAAAGGCCTGGAATCGGATCAGTGCAATCAAAACCTTTTCTACAGCGCTGATCTTCCCCTCAAATGGTTTTACCGGCTACTCTGCTTACAGACAGGCTACTTGTTCCTACAACTCGATTTTATGATTCCGTTCAGTACGTTAATGCTGGAATTAATTTGGGGCATTGAAAAGCACATGCAATCACCCCAAGTCTCTATAGAAGTAAGTTCTGTAAATGACGTTCACTTGACGTTGCTACCCGCTAGTACACACAACTGGTGGCTGGGAAAGAAGCAAATACAAAAGCAATGTGATCATTACCACTGGAAATTAACATGATGTAGATCGTGCCTCTAACAATTTTCATAGTGGTATTCCGATGCATGGCTAAGGGCTCTTGTTCCATTGGCTTTGCAGCCGCTGCCCAGACTTCAACTAGTTGAGTCGGTCCTTCCCGACTACCCGAGTCTCGCTAGACTGCTTTGCATCAATCCTTTTTCTCAACTTCCTTTCTCGTAGTTTCACCAACCTACTTCCAGTGCATCGATCGAGTTCTCGGCCCCGGCTTTTCAGCCCCAAGTACCACTTTCGGATACAAGGATGTAGTCCCGCATACCAACAGCCGGTGTCTCCTGCAACAGTATCTTCAGCTGGTGCACGGTTCAGCCACAACCTTCTCTACGATGCCACTTTTCGGACTTCGACAACTCGTATCCTGACCTTGACACAGACAACAAACTATTTTTTTCGGTCATTGCAGATGGCGCTTTTCCTCCATGAGTAATCTTCGCCGACCGTCATCCTGGACTACTTGGCAGAATCTCTGGAACAGTTGCTACAAAGACTTGCCAAGGCTGTCGTCAACTCTCCGTCTGCTCCGGATGCTAGACACGACAAGGCGGCTGCGGTCAAGCTGGTGTACAAACTACGGGAATTAAAGCACTTCGGCATAGAGACCACTTCCAGTTATTGTATCACGATCAAACGCATCGATGCAATATACAGGACGCATAATTTGGAAATAGCACGTCATTTTTCAAGCCCCAGCATGCAACGTTTTGGCTCCTGGACCACAACCACCATAGTTTGACTGGATACATAAGCAGCCCTTTAAACTCCGATCCGGTTGGACTAATCGATATTCCATATCTAGCTACATATGACGCAGAATTCTCCTTCATCGGTATTGATCAGGGAACTTCCATGCTCTTCCATCTGCGGCCGAACGGGTGGCCTGAGTTTAAGGATTCATCAACTATGACTACAGGCGCCACAATACGCACGTTCATGGACATGGACTCCATGCAAATATCGGCTGCAGCTTTCATCGTGGAGATACATGGCAAATTTTCGACATCGAAAAGGATTGATTTGATGGAAGAATTCCCGCAATCTAGATCTTCGGTTACCATCGCTATTTTAGCCGTAGTGGGTCGCCATCAGTCCGGATACAGTGCATCAACGTGACACAACAACTGTATTTGGTACTAATGTATATGTATGTTTTATATTGAGGATCATCTAAATAGCGTGGTAGCTCGGGCGGCTAGGGCCAGTACCCGCTGCCAGGTACAACATGAACTGGCTCCGCACACTGCACCACAAACAGGGCCGACCCTTTTCTAGATTTTTCGACTGCAACTATCGCCTGAGAATTTCGTTCGAGAAAAGATCTCCGTCTGCAAGACAATAACTTGACAATCTGTGGCATGATGTCTATTCTCCTTCCTCTCTACATCTACCCCAGTCCCGGTGCTTGGGATCCACTCTATGCATCGTATGTATACACGATCCTTTTATTCCTCTCATTCTAACAGAGATCAGGGCAAAGGCACACCGCGATGTTTCTTTTACAGTCGTGCTCAATCCCTGCTCTGGACCCTGCATGGGTTCACTGCCTGACTCAGTATACCTGGACGAAATCCCCAAACTTGCTCAATACCCCAATATCCGTACCTTGGGCTATGTAGCGACGCATTACACCAAAAAGACCGTAGACGATGTCTTGGCAGAAATCGACACATACTCAAGCTGGCCCTCCGTAACGAACGTGACAAGCATGCGCGTCGACGGCATCTTCTTCGACGAAACACCTAGCACTTACACCCCAGAATCATATGCCTATCTCGAACGCGCAACACATGCAGTCAAGAATACGAGTACGACGTTCAAGAAGGGCTTTATTGCGCACAACCCCGGTCTTGTCCCTCTAGCGGACCTCACCTCACCTGGCTATCTTGCAGACTCGTACTTCAACCTCACCGATCTCACCGTTGTCTTTGAAGAAACTTTCGAAAAGTACCTAGACAAGGACACAATGGGGCCTCTTTCCAAGGCAGCCGTCCCGAATTCAAAATTGGGAGTCATTCTGCACTCTGTCCCAAGGCTAAATCAGGATGTGCTGAGCTATGTGATTGGGAAAGTTGAGGAAGCTGCCGACTGGGTGTTCTTGACAAGCGGGATCGAGGGCAACGGATACCATGACTTTAGTGAAGTGTGGCAGGGCATGGTCGCAGTAGTCGGGAAGGGAAAAGGTGAGGGGACTGGGTGGAGAAATTAGAGTGGGGATAGACAGTGAAGGGAGTGATGAGCTTTCATGAAGGATTTTTGGCTTTTGGGGTTCACTTCTTCTTTATTCTTTGTTCAAGAATTCTCAAATGGTTTATGTGGGTATTTAGATGGTTGCGTTTTGAGGCGCAACGAGTTAAGCCGTGTTTCTTTTTGCTCATATTCTCTTCATGGTTAGATTACATTCTTCAAAAACTCTATTTCTTAGAAAGCTCTCTGCACCGTGAATTGAGCAGTCATTTTTGTTGGCCACACGTAAACACCCTTTGAGCAGTGACACCAAGCAGGGATATGCACGTAAGTTTGGCTTCTTAATGAAAAGTTTATTAACTACTGAAAAATCAATCATTAGTTTTGTAAAGTTAGACATAGTGGAGACCCTTTTTATACACCATTCCCCCGCATCTCAGCCTGCACTCTCTTCTTCTCCGCCAACTCCTGCCGCCACTTCATACCATCCCTCATCACCCACAGTGCCACCGGTAACAACGCCACGTAAATAAATGCAATCAGCGTAAACGCCCACCCGGGATTCATCGCGCGACACATTGGCAGAATGGCCGCCGACCCACCCGCACTCATTAGACACCTCGCAAAATTCACCGCCGCCGTGGCCGCCGCCGGCTGATCACGATGTAACTCAATCAACAACCCATTCGTAATATTAAACGCACTCGTAATACAAAACCCCATGACGCCCAGCGCAATCTCCGGGCCCGCAATATGCGTCTTGAACCGCAGCGTCCACGCAAACATGACAATACCTAGCACGCCGACTACGTGGTTCGGCAGCAACACCTCCATGCGCACGCGCTCAATAGGGAAATTGCTGAGATCCTGCTGCTTGCCCGGGATAATCACCAGCCCAATTTTCCGGGCGTGGCGTCGGAAGTTCCAGTCGACGACGCGGCCCATGGTTAAGGAGGCGATGAGAGAGGCCACGCCGTTGGAGATGTAGCAGAGTCCGATGTCAAGTTCGTCGAGGCCGTAGGCTTCGTGAAAGAGATCGGGGATCGCCGCTACGGTTACCATTAGGCCTGTGAAGAAGAGGCCGTTGTACAGGAGTATGATGCCTGATTCCTTTTCACCCAGGATTCTCATCGTAGCTAATGGGTTCGGCCATGCCGTCTTGGTGCGCGGAGGCAGTGGCGCCGTTGTTTCCTGGGGGAATTTACGGCGGAGTTTGCGCTGCTGGATGCAGCTTATGACTGAGCGGTTTACGCCGCGGGGAGGAATAGAGCCGTTTCCTACGACTTTACGACAGGTTTCTGGGAAGAAGAAGACGAACAGGATGAGGAGGGTGCCGGAGAAGATGGCGAGGAACCAGAAGATTGCGCGCCAGCCTAGGTAGCGGGAGAGGAGACCGCCGATTGTAGGGCCAAAGGCTGGGCCCATTAAGACGCCGGCTTGCGCGTAGCCCATGTAGGTGCCGCGGTCAGCGGAGGTGGTGATGTCGGCTACGACGGCCATTGTCAGGGCTATGGCTGCGGAGCCGCCGATTGCTTGAACCATTCGGAGGATGAGGAGGGCGACGTAGTTTGTTTGCAGGGCGAGTCCGATGTTGCCTATGCAGTAGATTACGAAGCAGATTATGAATGTTAGTCTTCGTCCGCTGTTGTCGGAGAGAGTACCGAGGAAGGCTGGGGCTATGGCTTGGGCAATCTGTGGATGTTAGATGCTAGGCTATGCAATCGGGTGGTGTAAAGAGCTTAGGTTGATTGTTGGAAGGTTGGGGAAGAGCCTGAAAGAGACGAGGAATCCTCAACGAATTATTCGACACATACCATGTACGTCGTCAGCGAGATATTGACCTGCGTAGGCGTGATATCCAACACGTCGGCCAGTAAGTTGAGTGCGGGAAACACCATGGCGGCACCAAACGGCGATATCAAAGCGGATACGGAAACAAGAGCAATAATCCATATCCTCATTCCCTCGCTAAACACCGAATACGGCTCCTCTGACACCCGTTGCTGTATCACTTCCGACGTCACATTATCTTCAACATCCATCTCCTTCTCCGTCGCAGCATCTACACTGACATCCTCGGCCGAGCTCTTCGAAGCAGCCATCTCAACGCCCTTTATCTTTTCTCCAGCCAGAAACAAACTACAACGATTGTATCTTCAAGTTCGCAGAAGGAAGTAGTCAAGTATAGCGCAAGCGTGTCAGACGTAACACTGGCGAGACAGGCAAAACACAGTCATTGAGATGCAGGGAAAGAGGGAGAGGGAGAGGGAGAGAATCAGAGGGTTGGACACGCATGCTGGGCTACATAATGTGGATCACACTCCGCACATGATGCATGTGCTAACCGCCCTATCGAACGGCGGCGCTAGGGAAGTGGAGGAACAAAGCCCATGGTTCGCTGCAAACTGCCAGGACCGTTGCTTCCCTTTCATCCCCCAGCCCGATACCGATTGCGTTCGCTATCTAGCCTGCATCTTGTCTATTACATACGGCAGGTTGCCGGTTTTGGCCGTTCTGGTAGTGACGATTCTCTCTATTGTCGATTGCTGTACGCTAACCCGGTTGCTTTGCAGTTACACCGGTGTAGGGTAGTTAGTTCTAGGCTTAGATCGATTGAGGGTGGACCGAGTCAGGTGGGCCCCCACTGGGTAGCTTCAATGACGGAAGCCAGCTTCCGGAGATAGCAAAGTGCGAAGTGCTATTTCCGACCTGGGTCGGAGTATAGTATGCCGAAGAAGAGATATTATTCCCGGTGTTTGGATATCGTTCAGAATGATGGGTTGGAGGGTCGAGACAAGCTTTTGGACTCGGAGTACTAGTTATACCGGGGCGATGGTTAGTGGATGGAGTGCGGTGCGGTATCGGCGCGTTTGCGAAATGTTCATATGGCCTCGGAGTTTTATATATCCCCTAGTGCCTTGGGCAAAGGATACATAAATAGTGCTGGGGACGAAGAGAAAAGACTGCCGCAACACAAACAAGTAAATTGAAGGAAAAGTGCAGCGCTAAAGATTCAATGACTATGCCAAAAGAACAGAGCTCCTCCCATACTAGTATGCGAGATCCACATGGCCACTGCTCGTTGTAGTTTCCAACCATAAACGCTACTATCATGCCTTCGTAGATTCTTTTATAGCCAATCCCCATAACCGTTGCAAGCTCTTTGAGTTAATCGTATTGATCGTCATCGCCGTGGAAGAACCTCAGCACAGCCTTGGCTACAACCAATCCATCATGCATCCAGTCAGCTCTTTCAGCAGCCTCATCAGCCTCCTCCTTGCTCACACTGCCGCTGTCTACCCTCATCTCCAATTGTCTCTTGACAAGTTTCTCATCAAACTCCATATGTCCCTGCGTGGTGAATAATCTCTTTTGAATATACACGCCCTGAACGCCAGTGTGATCGCTCATGCCCCAAACATGTACTTTAGTACCCTTTGGCAGCAAGTCTGTTGTTTCCGGTGAAGGGGGATTAACAACATGGTCCAAGTGCATCTGTTGAAGGTGGATCTTGGTCTCGGTCTCTGGCAGATTGAAGAGTTCGCGGCCGATTTTCATAAGCTCGATCGGGTGGTGTGACAGCTCCCACTCGCCGTTCTTTTCTGGTTTCACGGTAGAACCTAGTGTACGGCAGAGAATCTGGTGGCCAAAGCAGATTCCTGTAAAGCGGATATCGGGGCGATTTTGCCAGACATCTAGTGTTGTTGTCAGCCATTATTTCGCTTGACAACCCGGAAACCCGATTTACGCACCTCTGATGAACTGCATTAGTTTCAAGATCCATGGGTCATCGCCATGTGCATCCCAACAACTACCGGTGATTAGAATAGCGTGTACATCGTCTTGAATCTCTTCTAGTGTCGGTATTTTGCCACCCTCTGGCTCAACAACATATTGCATAGCCGTCTCAATGCCCAGCTGCGGATCATGCTCGTCTCCAGCCTTCTTAAGGAGTTCGCCCAGTACAACGCCAAAGGAACCAGTCTCTTTCTGAGTATCGGGGTGTGTCTCATCGGTCTCGAGAACAAGCATGCGGACCTTATCCGGGTGGTTGGAGAGAAGTTTGCGGTTCTGTGCTATTGGTGGTACCATTTTGGCGGTATATGTGGAAAACTGATGTGGTGAAAAAGAGAGCAGGGATCGTGAAGGACCTGGGTTTGAAGAAATAGTCGTCCGCATCTGCGGTCTAGCAAAGCTTTTGGGAAGGCATGACGTCTGACGAGAACTTTTTTGCACAGAGGCTATGACGCGTATAGGCTTGTACATGATCAAAAAGAGTTTAACAATTTCAAAGAACTAGTTTTTCTGGCTGATAAGAGACGCCGTGGCTTTTCCAAGAGCCTCATGTACCATGTTTCGGCTGCCATCTTGGCCGTGTCATGTTCTGCTGTTGTATGACGAGCTTTCAGTTGACGTCAGATCGGCTGTGTCTACTACGTCTGGGGTTCAAAGTCGAACGTAATAGCGTAGTCTTGGAAGCGTTGGCGGTACCCAAATTCTGGGCGATTTCGGTATAACGCGGCAGCTATCCATGCAGGTACTGGAGATCGGTGTGGCTGCGTGGCTGAGTACAATGATCTAATTGGTCTATGAATTCGATGACTAATAAATAATTGTGGCTGGAAAGCCGTCTACTCCACGCCTTTGCCCTTCAGCTTCAAATCCTCCGGGTCATGTGGGGCATCGGCAAGCTTGCCGGTCGACTCTTTGCCGGTCAACAACTCAGTAAAGACCTTTTGCAGCGCTTCGATCGCCTCTTCTCCAATCTGGTAATGTACAACCAGCCTGCCACTACCTGTCCTTACTCCGTACTTTTCCGCTAGCTCGATGAAGCTGTTGCTTTCGATCTGGTGGGCCGCCAGGTCCAACCAGACCATGTTTGTGTCTACCGGGTATTGCAGCTTGCCTCCTAGGTCGGTCCATATCTTCGCAACCCTCTTCGCGTTCTTGTGAGATTGTGCGAGTTTTCCGCCCAGGAACGTTTCTTCAATGGCGACGCGCATCGGAGCAGCGACCACACCAGCCTGGCGCAGCCCTCCGCCAATTGACTTGCGGATCCAGCGGCTGCGTTTGATGAAAGCTTTCGTACCAACAAGGAGACTTCCAATGGGCGCACCTAGGCCTTTGCTGATGCACAGACTGATACTGTCGAACTCGGCACAATATTCCTTTAGGGAACCGGCGCCTGCAGCGACAGCCTCCCACAAACGCGCACCGTCCAGGTGCATGATGATACCATGTTGGCGTGCCCAAGCAGATATCCGCTTGACTTCAGAAAGAGGCATGATGGCACCGTTTAGTGTGTTTTCAAGAGAAATCATGCGAGTTGGGCAAGAGTGCACGTCATCTGAGAGTGTCGCGTACTTTTGAATATCTTCCAAGGTGAGGTATGTGCCATTTGTCGCGTCGAGAGACTGGACCATGGCCTGAGACAAGGTAGCTACACCTCCTGCCTCGTAGTTGACAATGTGCCCTCTCCGGTCGACAATTACGGCATGTGGAGGACAGGTGAGGTGTGCCCGGAATGCAACCTGGTTGCCCATGGTACCCGAGAGAACAAGAAGCCCGTCTTCTTTTCCGCTCAAGTCTGCAATGAAGCGCTCAAGGGAGAGTGTAGTAGGATCCTCCATGAAGACATCGTCAAGCAGGGTGCATTGCTGAATGGCCTTGAGCATGGACATGGTAGGGGTTGTGTGCACATCCGAACGCAAGTCAAAGGCGGCCGGGTTCTTTTCACTACCCCAGGCTGTGCCGTCGGAGGGCATGTCATTGGGCACAGTCTTGTTGCCCATGGCAGAATACTGGTCGAATTCGCCCATCGCGAGTCGTGCTGTTGTATGCAGGTTGCGAAGGGTGGGGTTCGCGGGGCGGGCAATGGATGCGGCGACGGCTCGAGTATTCGCAGTCAGGCTTGTTCCTTGGTGATGGGTGAGGTCAATTGGACCGGACGTGGATGGGACCACGTACTGAGAAGGCGCTGTAGCGGGTATAAACGTGTCCGCGGCATCGCAGGCTATGTCCAAAGTTTGATAGGGCGTGTGCGGCATCTCAAGAAGCGTTCGGAGCCGAAGATATGCGGCGGCTACTTTCTCGATACGGAACGCTCTCGACTCCGATTCGCCCACGCCTCGTCTATTCCCGGTTCCCCTTGGGAAGGCGACCACCTAACGTACATCGTACTCGTCACCCGCCCAGCTGATTTGCATGCCATTACCTACAGAAAACTGACAGTATGCACTCGTGCCCTCTTCTCTCGCCATGACTAGCCAACGAAGGCCCTCCCCTGCCTGATGACCCCTCCTTTAGCTTACAAAACATGCCAACAAACATATATTGCAGATCCGATAGCAGGGAAGTGCTGACAACTCTGAATTTTTATCTCTCGCTTCTCAGTGGAAATAAAACATCTCGACGTTGTGATTGCGGGACTTTCTTCCTGTCTTATTTGACACCAGCCTAGCATGTCGCTTGTAGTTGGCAGCAATGTGGATACACGAAAACTATTATTTTGGGTTCATACATCACACCATATCATCGGATCTATATCCGTCCGTATTACATTGAAAAGGTTTCTGGATCATATCGACCATCGGTCTACACCATGCACGGATACCATTACTCTCCGCTTCTAAGCGCTGCCCTTTTGCATTGAGTTCGGCTTGCTGTCATTTAGCACTTACTTCTTCACACCCTTTCGTCTAGTATCTAGTCTAGTTCAACGCCACAGGAGGAGAAGCGTCAAAACGATAGACCCAACTGATCAGATGATACGGTTAACCGACTCTTATTTCGACTTGAAATGCCTTGACTGATCCAGATTCAGCTCTAGGGAAAATAGACTTATATCAACTACGGTGTTGCCTATAAATGAGCCTAGATTGGTCGTAAATATGTTCTCCAATCTTACATCTACCAATCCAGCATCCAAACCTCATCATACCTTTACAAATACCAGAAGCTGAGTGCAATAACCAACACTCTCCTAAGCTGCTTGCGGTATCAATCCACATAGTTCTCGACCCCGACATCGATGCGTTTACACCACCAATCACGCCCTTCTAAACCTACCTAGAACCTACGACCTTCAACAGGCAAACTAGCCATACATGTCCTATCCCTGCAATCTGGAAGTAACTCCAACCTCTAAAACAACATTCTGAGTTCACACCGGCACGGTTGCCCTTATTGGCGTCGAACCGGACCGGACCGGTTGTGGGTGAGGTGCATACCCGGTTTTGTTTCCCTTTCTCTTCCGTGATAATCCAGGGTCTTGCGTATGTAATGTATGTGGAATAGTGGGTTGCTTATCGGTTCGAGGCAATTGGCTCGATAGATGAGCCTGGAGCTTGTGTATGTGGGTTGTATTGCAGGGGGTGATGGATAGGGTTTGAGATAATTCAGAGGAGGGTGTGTGGACAAGTAAAGAATGAAACGTCTTTATTTGGGAATTGAGGTATTGTATCATAAGTTTCTGACGGTAAGAAAACGTGGCGACGATGAACACGCTGGGATTATCTCATTGGAGGAAAGACGAGAAATGCGGAATTGGTGAAACTGAAAAGTTTAATCCGAGATTAACAGAAAAGACAAGAGGATAAAGACAGTTGATCTATGGTATCTCCTAATTTGGTTGCAAGATGCGCCTTCCATAATCCACAAAGCAAACAAGCAATAATGGTATGTAAACAAGAAATCATCATGTGTGCACCTTCTCTTCCCCATCCCAGCACTCTCACACAGTCCTCAGCACACTCACCCCCACCTTCTCAGCTAAATCATAGATGGCAGCAACCACGGGATCAACATCCACACTCTTGATCGGAACCCGATGCGCGCCCGGCCACTCCACCAGCGTCGCAGTCCCCTTCTCACAATACTCATTCAGCAACTTTCTATGCAATTCCAGCCCTGGATCCGCCAAACCATGGACATGCAGCGTCGGCACCCTAAGCGTCGCCTCCTCATCCACCTCCTTGCAAAACTCAAACCCCTCTGATATCTTGCCCGCACTCACCAGCGTCTTGCTAGTTAGTAGCCTGGGATTGAGATTGGACAGCGGCGCCCTTCCCGCCAGCAACACGCCAAAGCGCCACTTGATATCTGGGAAACCGGTGAGCCCCGGTGTTATCGGCGCCGCAGGACCACGCTTTTTCGCTTCATTCTCGCGGGCCTGTTGCTCAAGCAGCAAACTCGCGGATAGTTTTGCGCCCTGGCTGAAGCCCATGAGGCCAACCCACTCGCCCGTTCCGCCCGCAGCGTCGTCGTTTTGCATGGCGGTGCGCATGGCGTAGCCAATCTCCTCGATGCACGTTTCCTCGTCGAGCTCAGGGTGCGAGGGTAGCCAGCGCAGCCACCGCCGGAAGGGCGCGTAGCTGCTGTACACGTCAACGACATCGGGGTGTGGGTCGCAGAAGAAGGGCGCGTCAACCCATACGAGGCGGAACGAGTGTTGCAGATGGCGGATTAGGCATCGTGCTTGCGCTTCGAAGATTGCGGCGTTGACGCCGCCGCCGTGGAGACAGAGGATGCGTGGGAAGGAGCGGTCGTCGGGCTTTACCAGGGGTATTTTGGAGGCGGATTGTGAGGGGAGCATGCTTGGGGAGATGCTGAAGAGGTGGACTTTTGGGGAGGGGAAAGAGGGCTGGAGAGTGCAAGTTCTCACTGTAGAGGGCAATTATGGCGAATCGCAAGCATCACATGTACGTCTTACGGCTACGGGGGAAGGCCGCTCGGGGGAATATGCGGCTCATTTTTAGCCTGCCGCAACAGCGTTGAGAATAGGCATCAAAGTATTGAGGGCAGCGACTTGCGGTGGGCTCGGAGTCCGGAGCTGGGGGCCAGGGTAGGCCTAATGTCTTCTCTGCATGACACTTATGCTGTTAGACATACAGGCAGTTTTGTATGGATGTAGACTAGGAGTATTGTAGAGTCCGGCATATTGTCCGAGCTTGACGAGGAATGATGGGAAAAGGTATAGCGACAAAGGCAGCAGTGACAAGGAAGCTTGTTAGATAGGGCGGGGAACCGCTTCGGCTCGGAATTGCACTAGTAACGTCTATGCCTCGATTACGATAGTACGCCCCCCGTCATGAGACATAGCGCAGGTACTTGGGTAAAAACCGACTCCAGTCCTTTCAGCGTGCTAGGCTGACCTACAGTCTTCTGTCAATCGTTTCTTAAGCCTGTAGTAGACTGCTGTCGTACGAATAGATAGCAAAATTACAATAGGGTTGCCGCCTCCATGCCTGATGCACTGGAGCCTTCTATTGCGTACCAGGAAGCACAGCCACCACCACATTTATATCTAGGGTTTTACATTTGGTCAGAAATTTAATAAGATGATTAGCAGAACGACATTGCGCTCTCCGCTACACTACGATGGATCATTTTCAATACGAGCCACTTGATGCCAATAGCAACCACATACGTCTACTCCGCTTTTCAGCCGAACCCGGCAGTCAGCCTAGCTACACTCTGCACGAATTTGACCTCAATGAATGCCCTCCATACGAGGCTTTGTCTTACACATGGGGACCTCCACTTCCAACGCGTATCATCACCTTGAATCAAAGACCATTCGAGATTCGGGAGAATCTGGCAGACTTCCTTGACCGGATGCGAACTGGCATCACTCTCCTCGATAAGCATGACTGTCCTCTACCGCATCCCAAGTTTCTCTGGATAGATCAGCTTTGCATCAACCAGGCATCCGAGAAAGAGAAGTCGCACCAAGTTCGACGCATGGCTGAGATATATAAACAAGCGCAGCGGGTTATTGTGTGGCTAGGTCGCGGTGGCGAGCAGAGTGGCAGGGTAATGCGTCTCATAGCGGATACGTGGTTCGCGGATGAGCTTCCCGCTGAAAATATTCCTCCAAATTCTCCTCCAAATCTTCCTCGGGTCGGTCTTTGGTCTGCTCTGCACAATGAGCACCGAGATTATCTCGATCGACTTCTCAAAGATCGCCACATCGTGGAAAACCTACTGCAACAAGCATATTGGAATCGGCTCTGGGTCGTCCAGGAATTTGTACTTGCCAGAGACATAGTGCTTGCTTGCGGTTCATGTGCCGTCACGCCGGCCGCTATCGAAAGATTGAGATCAATTTCTTTCTTACCGGCGGCATTCAGATATCGTCAAGATTATTTTATTACGATTCCGGAGCCAGTGCGTAACCTTTTTGATGCGCAACGCGCCAGATTCAATGGTAGGACTTTCTCACTACCTGAGTTACAGTTAATAGCCCTATTACGTAACTTTTATATGCGGAAATGCGAGGACCAGCGTGATAGGGTGTATGGTTTACTCGCACTGTGTAATGAAAAAGTCGACATTGTCGTTGACTACTCGAGGCCAATGGACGCAGTATTCCGTGAGGTCTTCACTACGCTCATCTATTTCAAAGGCTATGAGGAGGAATGGTTTGTACAGCTCGCTAAAGATATGGGCGTCAAGCAGAAGCGTCCTGCGCCCAATGGAAGGTGGCATTAGTAGGCTTCAAAGGGAGTGTCAAAGTGGATACTGGCTGCAGCTAGATCTTTGGCAGCAATTTCTCAGGTATTGATTGAATGCTAGGTATGTTTGGATGCAAGTCCAGGGCAATTGCACGGATACTTGTATTTTTCACTAACCAATTAGCTTACTTCGTTACCTCACAACTACAGGTATATAAACTTGCAAAATCGACTTGCCGAAGGTTCAAAGTGTAGAATTGCCTCGCTACGGGATGGTTCTCGTGACTGAGCGATTGACATTAGTACCTATGTAAGCTGCGGTGTAGGCATCTCTATAACCCGCACCGCAGAAGCATATCAATGAATCCTGGGATTGCCACTCAATATGAGCATACACCTTCTGGGCAAGACCGAGTCGTCATGTGATGATCCCAGCATCGTTTGTTATCGCATCCAGTTGACTGTTGCTAAATTAGGCTTAATATCGGAACTGTATGTATTTTGTTCTGGCCAAACAATCAACCCTTACACTCCTTAACCATCCCTTCAATTATCAATACATGCCGTCGATCGTTCAATATCAATCCTAGCACTCAGGCCCATTCATATTCAGGGGACTAATAGTCTCCTATACTTCCAAATATGTCCCTTGAAATAGCCCTACCCCTAAAAGTGAGCAGTTCATCAAACCTTGTTATCTTAGTTTCACCTCTTTATGTTACGGTCTAGGCAGCTGTTTTGGATGCATTGGCAGCATACTGGGAGAGAAACTGGGGGTCGTTCTCGAACTCCTCTTTGACCTGTAAATTTTGAGTGAGTATTGTAACTTATCATAATAGAGGCAAGAGACTTACAATATCGAGACCACCAACAAGCTCACCATCAGCCCACAACTGAGGGAACGTAGGCCAATCGGCAAACTCCTTCAAACCCTGCCTGACCTCGTCATCGGCCAATATGTTGAAGAATCCATAGCGAATTCCCTTCTCGCGAAGAATGCTAACCGTTTGTCGGCTGAAGCCGCATTGGGGTGCGCTTGGTGTGCCCTTCATGAACAGCATGACGGGTGCAGCCTTGACGAGCTCTGATAGTCTTTGATGCAGCTCCTCCTTGCTTGTCTGTTGCTCGCCTGCAGTCTGCTCGGGCGCAGTCTTGGGATCCTGTGCGCTTGGTGTGTAGCCCGCAAGATTCTTGCCTGCACTATCGCCATTCTCTTGGGGTCGTGTGACGGATTGCGCGGGAGGTAGACTTGACTGGCCGCTGCCGGCGCCAGCATGCTTTTCGACTGCTGCTCGTACTTTTGAGGCATCAGAGCCCGAGACGGTCTCTAAAACTTTGCCATCCTTCTGTAAGACGATGTATGGGACTGCGGTGACATCGTAGGTCTCGGAGACTTCTGGCAGCTCTTCGGCGTTGATAGAGAAAAAGGATATCGGTGCGTCGGCCGGGTATGTACTGGCGAGTGTCTTGAGGACAACTGACATTTGCTCGCATGGCTTTGCCCATGGTGCGTTGAAGTAGATGACGGCGAGTGTGGAGGCGGGGAGGGCGGAAATGGTCGACTGGAACGCCGTCTCGTCGGCGATCTCTTGCAGGGTAGCCATTGTAAAGTAAGTGTGGATTGATCAGAGTAGACCGTGAATCTAGTGCAGGATGTATAGTACAGAGCAAGTCTATAACTGCGAGGCCAATCTGATTAATATTTAGTCGCCGCCCTGCAGAGGAAATCACGTCAGAGGGGCGCCGAACTGCGGAACTGCGCACCCCACTATGGGCGGCGTTATCAGATCAACCGGCCCAACTGTTTCTCCGGTCCCGGTTATCGTTGGAACTTTTTGTTTCCGCCAAGATTTCCAGACCAGCATCTCGAGCACCGCAAGCAGCAGAACAAACAACACCGCCAATATGCTCAAGCAAGCGTATGTAGAATGAGTCGCAGATTCTCAATGATTAACAATCTCTAACAATTTCCCCCAGCAAGCCCAAGAATGCCCGCGCCAAGCGCGAGATGAAAAAGCGCGAACCGCAACAGCACGAGAACCCAAAGACTACGCTCTTTGTCTCGGGCCAAAAGACGTCGCAGATCCTCAAGCTTGCCGTCGCCGATCTTACCACTATCAAGCGTCCCTTTTCCGAGCGCTTCACCAAGAAGAACGACATTCACCCCTTCGACGATGCCTCTTCGCTCGAGTTCTTCTCTCAGAAGAACGATACCTCGCTCCTCGTCCTGTCGCTGCACTCGAAGAAGCGCCCACACTGCCTGACACTCGCCCGCACCTTCTCATACAAGATGCTTGACATGCTCGAGCTCTACATCAACCCAGAAACATTCCGCACTCTGCAGCAATTCAAGAACAAGAAGCCCTCGATTGGTCTCAAGCCCATGATTAGCTTCCACGGCACCGTCTTCGAAGACCCCAACCAGACAAAGTACACTCTAGCCAAGAGTCTGTTTCTGGATTTCTTCAAGGGCCAAGACACAAACGAAATCGACGTCGAGGGCCTGCAATACCTCGTCTCCATCTCGGCCGAAGAACCCACCGACGAGCTTCCTAACCCACCCATCCACCTGCGCTTCTACCTCCTGCGCACAAAGCGCTCCGGCCAGAAGCTGCCGCGTATCGAAGTCGAGGAAATGGGCCCACGCATGGACTTTACCCTCGGTCGCGAAATGTTCCCTGACCCAGATATGCTCAAGCAGGCCATGAAGACACCCAAGGGGGCAGAGGCTCGCACTAAGAAGAACATTGATATGAACGCCATGGGTGACAAGACGGCCAAGGTCCACGTCGGCAAGCAGGACTTTGGCAACCTGCAGACAAGGAAGATGAAGGGTCTCAAGCGTGGTCGTAATGAGGATGACGACGATGAGGAGGCTGGTGTTGAGGACAGCGCAAGCGAAGACGACGATGAGGTGGAAGAGAAGACACCCAAGAAGATGAGAGTATGAAGTGTGACAAGGACGTACTTACTGCATGGGCGGCGTTTATCGGAATCCATTCCTGGCGTTGAGAAAAAATGTTGAGCGAGACTTATACCATTTGAGTCATATGGACAACTTGCGTCCCTGGGAAAGAAAAAACAAAATGAAAAGCTTAATCAAAAATCGTGCGCGTTCTCATCATCAGTCGTTAAAATGTCGTGAATTGATACGGAAAAAAGAAATACTTTATCAGTGCTGCAGCATAATTCTACTCATCATCTGGCTCATCAGCCAGCAGCCACTTCGCCCTACATTTCACCGCTGCAGTTCTAACCTCTCTCTTGCCATCGTCCAGCGCAGCAATCAATCTTCTGACCACCTCCCTCCTATACTTGACCAACGTATCCTCCTTGAACTTATCCGCTGCAAGAAACAAACACTTGAGCGCCGCTACCCGCACACTTGGCGGCGGAGGCGGGCCCGTCTTGCCATCCTTGACCACAATGGCGTTGGCAAGAAGACGCGAGATGAGTGCGCCGGCGTGCTCTTCAAGTACAGCTGGCTTCTCGGCAAGTGTGCTGGTAAGCGTACCGATTGCTGCCTCTTTAACAGCATCAACGCCTTTGAGGTCGAGGGATTGAAGGAGCAGTGTAACGAGTTGACCGACTTCCTCGACTACAATGTCAAATGGCATCCATCGTAGCGCTCCGCTGAGTGCAATCAGGTAGTTTGGCTTCGTTTGAGCGTCTGCGTCGCGGAAAGTGGATGTGATGTTTGGTACTAGCAATGCGAAGCTCTTGTGCTTGTGTAGGCCAACAATCTGGCAGTGGTTCTCTTTGGTCAAGAGATCATCGGGCTGCAGCAGTGTGGTGAAGCCTTGGGCTACTGTGCTGCCGTACTTGGGGTGTGACAATAAGGATAGCAGTGTTGGGTACAGTGTATTCAACGCTGGACTGCTGCGTAGTACAATTCCCTTCAGACAAGCAAATATTATGCGTATCCGTGGCGGGTCTAGCTTCTCCGGGTTCAAAAGATCGAAATTTGCGATAAGAGAATCCATGCATGTTTTGAGTGCAGCCGAAGTGTAGTACTTGTTGATGATTAGTGACATCTGGCGGAGCGATGCTGATCGAACTGGGACAGATAGTGTGGGTTTCTGGACGTATTCTGCGAGAGAAGAAACAAGTAGTTGCAGTTCGCAGGGAAGAGTTGTATCTTTTCGGAAAGACGCGAGGAGATGTGTCGAAACGATCATAGTCCTGTCGGCCTCCACGCTTGAACCGGCATTGAAAGGTGGAAGTTCGGCTTGTGGTGTGCCACGGAACAGTGTGTATAGTTCTGCAGCAATAGCGTTCTGCTGATCGGTGGGTAGGTGTCTGATGATCAGGTTGCAGGTACGACCAACAAGATCTACGGTTGTCTCGTCGTTGAACGCTGCCGGATGTGATTCATCTGAGCTCGATACGCGCTGGATCAATGGTAGTGCAATGTCCTTGTAGTATGTCGAGCTTCCCGAGCCTTCAGACAGTTTGCGTTCGCCCTTCTTTAGCGCATACAAGATTGCCGAGAGGAGTGCAACAATGTATGTGGAAGTGGCACCCTGCTGCACCGCTGCGCTGAATTTGTTCTTGAGGCGTATTATGACGGTATCAAAAACCTGCTCTTCGCTAGCGAGCTTAGCAAAAGCTTCGAGCACGGTAGAGTAGCTCTGAGGTCCGCCTGTGTCTGTATCCGGTAGCTGGGCCAGGAAAGCTGGGAAGGCCTTATCAACAACAACCTGTGGCTTCTGATGTGCGATTTCGACGATTCCGTTAATTGCCGCCTCCTTGACCTCATCTTTCCCATATGATTCTTCGTGAACAACAATTGTGTGAAGCAATTGAATAATCCTGCCAACATCCTCATCGCTCAAAAGTCCACGGGTTTTGGATAATTGGACTAGACCATCAAGACACACTAATCGGAAAGATACCTCCTTGACAGGCGCTGTTTCGAGTCCATTCAGCATCACCTCCAGGGCTTGGTCTCGGAACTCGGCCAGCGAATTCTTGCCAGCTTGTTCGCCGCCAGAACCTATGTTCCTCCAGTCACCGTAAACATCAATGTTGGCTTTTACCAATTGGACAAGAACTTCCAGCAAACCTCGACGCTTGGCCATTGTGTCTGCTGTTTGAAACAAGAGGAAGAGGTTGGGCAGAACACCCGCGAGGAGAATACTAGTGACTTCTGGAGATACGTTGGCAATGCTTTGTAGGAACCGTGCGGACGCTTGTGATTGCTTTGTTGGGGCATCCTCAAGGTGTTCATTGCATTCCTTGATGACCGGTTTGAGATATGCGTTCAGCGATCCTGGGGTACCCTGTGATAGGGTTTTTGCGATTGCAGCCAGGGCTTTGAGCGCCTCTTGGGCGAGGTCCTCCTCTTGCACATTGAGTACTTCAAACTTTAGAGCGTCCCACAACGTCACGGCATATAACGACACTGTTTTTGGTCCGTATTCTTTCACACAGGCAGTGATCGTCGTTAGCACATCTCGCTTTGTGTTCATAGATGTAGAGTCGAGCTTGTCTAGAAGCGCAGGGAAAGCATACGGGGCAAAATCGGCCGTAGACGAAATGCAGTCCCGTAGTCGGTCCTTGAGGTCCTGAGCGGTAATTCCGTATGGGTCGTCGGGAGGTGGTCTGAATGTAATAGGAAAGTAGTTGAATACAGCATCGAACAGATCTTGGGCATCACCACCAATGCTCCACTCAGTCATCGGGACCCTCAATATCGAAAACACAACCATCAAGTTCCGAGGATCTTTCTCTCCGTCAAAGTATGATATGAAGCGTGCCATGAAGTCAGGTGTCGCATCGTGATGGGCTCGAAGAACCTCGCGGTACTTTGCCATGAGGGTATTTATGAGTTGTAATACCGGATACCGCTCACTTTGCTGTTTGTACTGGCGTAACGGGTGAGTGTTGGAAAGGAGTGCCTCGACTATGGCGACGACCCGTTGGTCATCCCACTTTCCGAGCTCCTCGAGTGCCATCAACGCCTTTGCGCATGATCCTAGGCCTTCGTTGTCTTCGGTCCGGGAAAGGGTAAAGTCGCATAGCAGGTTTCCTGAGGACCAAAATTAGCTCCATATTTCCGACTGATGTATCGCCTCATCTTCATGCCGATATGCCGTCAATATCCCGATCTGGTTCAAACAAGATTGTAGGAGTCGCGACGGCTCATGCATGTGTGGATGCTCGGATATCTCATCGGAAGAATAGTTTTGATTTACGTACGTTGCTGCAGGGACAGAACCTTTTGTGGCGTGGCAGCGAGTACCTCTGCAAGATACGACATGGCTGTAGAAGATTAGCACTATCCATACCAAAACCCCAATGATTCCTTACTTTTAGACCGTGTCGCGCCATCTTCACTGTTCAAATACTCTCCAAGGTCAGTGACCAAGCTGATCAGCTTCAATTCGCCATTCTTGAGTCCTGTCCACTATCAGCACGCCATGTCCCCCACATCCCCGGTGCCCCTCCAGAAAGCCTCATACATACGCGTGGCGCTCGCCTGAGCAGTCGCAGTCGCCTCCTTCTTATTCTTGTCAAAATCTAGCAGATACTTCTGAATATCCGACATTCTCACGTTCTGGCAGTTGAGAGGCGGATATCAAAAAGTGTGGTTTAACAAGTCGCGAACCAAACCCACACACACTCCCGCCATGACGTTACGGAGTTGCGGAGCTGCTGATTGGCCGGTATCGGACGGTGGGGCACACGCCCGCCCGCGCGCAGAAAAAAAAGTTGTAGGAGGACCATTCGGCAAGTGTGAGTAAATTGAGCATTTTTTAAAAATAGTAAAACAAGAAGTGCCGCTGTTCTAGCAAAAATAGTGGCCGTTGTATAAATATCGTTTTCCTGGGAGACCCAGCCTTTCACTTTCCCCCCAGATTTCCAACCCCCATCCCTTCCCCAAAAAGATTTTACCCCACCATGGCCGACGACAAACCCAACTGCAAGGTCGTTCTCGCCAACAACATCGCCAAAGGCCTTCTTGACGAGGTGCGCGACGGCTTGGCCAAAATAGGACGCAAGCCCCTCCTCGTCGGATTCCTGTCCAGTGCCGA
Source organism: Bipolaris zeicola 26-R-13 (assembly GCF_000523435.1). NCBI lineage: Eukaryota > Fungi > Ascomycota > Dothideomycetes > Pleosporales > Pleosporaceae > Bipolaris > Bipolaris zeicola. The sequence continues at coordinate 37,650 of NW_006912131.1, forward strand.
TCCCGCTGCACGAGTCTACGCAGAATGGACGGGCAAAACCTGTGTTGAAAAGTGAGCAAACCATAAATCTTGCCAGGCACTTTCCCAGAAAGAACATCCCCATGCGACCTCCAAAAAGCAAAAAAAAGAATGTGAGAAAGGAAGAATCTCAATAACTAACCATGTCCACCTCTCCTAAAACAGTGGCTTCTCCTTCGAACTGCGCGAAACCCCCCGCGACAACCTCGAAGACGCCCTCCTCGACGCCAACGCCGACCCCTCCGTCGACGGCATAATAGTCTACTACCCCATCTTCGGCTCGCGCCAAGACCAGTACCTCCAGCAAATCGTCTCCATCGACAAAGACGTCGAAGGCCTCTCGCACCGCTACATCTTCAACATGTACCAAAACATTCGCTTCCTCGACGAGCCCCTCAATACCAAGAAGAGCATCTTGCCGTGTACTCCGCTGGCGGTGATCAAGATACTAGAGTATCTCAGGATCTACAATACGATTCTGCCGTATGGGAATAGGCTTCATGGACGCACGATTACGGTGATTAATCGGAGTGAGGTTGTGGGTAGGCCATTGGCCGCGCTGCTGGCGAATGATGGCGCACAGGTGTATAGTGTTGATATCAACGACGTGCAGGAATTCACGCGCGGTGTGGGGTTGCGCAAGAGGCGGCACGAAGTTGTCGAGAAACCCGGTTGGACGCTGAAGGATTGCCTGCCACTCAGCGATGTCGTGATTAGCGGTGTTCCTGGTGACAAGTACAAGGTACCGCTTGAGTTGATGCGTGATGGTGCTGCGTGCATTAATTTCTCGAGTGAGAGGAATTTCACGCCAGAGGTCAAGGAGAAGGCGTCGATTTATGTACCGGCGATTGGAAAGGTTACGATTGCGGTTCTGCTGAGGAACTTGCTGGTATGTTTACTGCAGACCCCCTCCTCCTGGTTGGAACTGTTTGCTAACGATTGTCCAGCGTCTTACTCAAAACAAGATCGATGCCGCTGCTCAAGGTGTAGAAGAAAAGTCCTCGGCAGAGCCAGTTGTTGAGTCGACAGCCTAGCCTGGCCATCTCTCCCATTCTCCACTACAAAAAAGATTTCCCTTTTTGATACCCTTAGAAGGCAGATATGCCAACCAAAAAAGCTGTTCCACTCAAAGTATTTTCTGTGAACTACTCCAAACCCAATGCTCATATGTTTCCAAGGTACACGTTCAAGTTGTCATGCGGCTCAGCTGCTGTCACCACAGCGAAAGAAATGTCAGTACTCATCAAATCATACGACGAGCTTAGTATGCTGCCTCAAATCAAGTCTCACGACATCTCAGTACAGATTGGTCAGGATGGTCGAAATGGTGGCAAAGCCAATTGAAGCCAATTAATCCGTATTTCTTCATGCAGTTGCAGCTAGAATTAGAAATAAAAAAGAACATTCAGACGAAACCTCCCAAGCAAACAATACATCATAACCTGAAGAAGCCCACGACACCTTGGCTATGCAAAATCCCAAGATATCACAAAAGATACAAAGAGATTAAACCCCATCATTACATTCTCCAAGCACCCCGTGCTGGGGGGTGATTAGGGCGCTTCCGGTGGCATAGGAACCGGCACGCTTTCAACCTTGATTTCGGTCGGTTGAGGCTCGTACACGTCACTCTCGGCCTCTGGTACTGGCCTCCTCGGCACAGACCTCTCTCTCTCCTCGTAGTACACATACTCTTCAGGGCGGCTGTTGTACCTGTGTGGTGGTGGTCTTTCGTATTGTACTGGAACGTATCCATAAGGTTCTGGTTCGTAACGAGGTTGATGGGGCATGTATGGCCCACGTTGTCTGGGGTCGCCTCGCACGCGAATCACTTCATACTCGTGGATGGGATGACCGTATTCGTCGACATAGACTGATTGCGGCCCACGGGGTTCATCATATCGATATCGTGGTGGCGAGTATGCAGAACCGTGTGAATGCATACGGTCTTGCACTGATACATAACCACGTGGATGGCGGCGTACATGTGGATAATAACCGTCATCTTGCCCGGGCTGGTCAATGCTGTGCTCCCTTGAGTAGTCGGGCTCATAGTCAGGTTCAGCATTGGGTTGTGGCGTCTCTTGTTGATCAAGACGACGACGTTGCTCCTCGTATCTCCTGCTCTGCGACCGACTCATGCTGGACCCGCGGCCATATGGATCGTCGCGAGCGACGCTCATGTAACGTTGGTAGCGAGAGTGCCCACGGTGTTCATAGGGGCGATCTCGGCGACGTTGGGGTCCAGGTCTTCGTGGCGGCGGGCCACTCGGCCCAGCCATAGGCATACGATGTCCGTTGGGTTGATAGTCATCAAATCTAGAGCTATTGGAAACGGTTGATGGTGCTCTAGGATGTGGTGGGCCTAGTGGACGAATTGGTGCGCTAGCTTCAGCTGGCACAGGAGCGTCTGGAGGTGGAGGCGTGTAACGAGATCCTCCCTCATTTTCATGGATCGGTGCTGGGGGTTCACCTTCTGGTTGCGGTGGTGGCGGAGGCTGGGGAGGCTCGTTCTCTGCCAGGAACTTGTCTGCTGCAGATTGCCCTTGTAGTGGGCTAGCATCCTGCGGTGGACGCTCATTCATGTAGCGGTACTCAGGTCGATGATCGTCTTCTTCGTAGTACCTGACCGGGCGTGGATACGCACTGTACTCTCGGCTGCCATGACTTCCTTCGCGCGGGTGTGCGTAGACAATATCTTCTGGTGGTCCGTAGTATCGCTCTTGCTCCCGGAATGCTGTTCGACGACCAGTGTATTCGTCGTATGCAGGGCCCGCATGAATAATCCTAGGACTAGGAGCATATTCTACGTACTCACGTGGGCGGTGATACCCATCATCCAGATGATCTCTTGGCATCTAAACAGTAGTCAGTTTTCGGTTAAATTTAGTCAAGTATCTCATGTAACCTACGTAGTAGCGATGTTCGGCATAATGGTGTTGCCTACGCTCTGCAGGTGAGCCCTCTCTGTAGAACCTTTTCGTATTCATAGAGCTTGGTGGGTCATTGGCTTCGCTTGAGAGAGCAGAGCGATGAGGGTCATACCCAGTGTCCGGTGGTTTTGCAGGCAACGAAGTATTAGCTTCTGGACCTGTCATGATCGAAGAAGTGGGAGGTCCTCCTGACTCGCCTGGAGCATGGATTGCACCAGACGTCTTGTCCGTGTCCTTGGGGCCAGAAGAAGCAGGCGAGGCCAACCCATGGCTATTAATCACGTCAATCTTGGGCAGGGGCATTGGGAACAGGCTGGGGAAAACCGTCGCAATCATGAGCAGTTTCTCGTCATCCATACCTGGAGCGTGAATCAAACCGGAGATGAAACGCTCACTAGGTAGCTCGATCATGTTTTCTTTCCAATCGAGCCTTGCAACTGGAACTCCGTGACCAGGAATGGGTTGCTGGTATGGCTGGTGCTGATTCCGGAAATGTGTCATCAGGTTCAACACAGTATACGTAATCCTTTCTTCGGACTTGGAGTAGAAAGAACTTGTGGGATGGTGTGCAGAACCAATCTGGCAGGCTTTGCATGAGAGCCCTGGCGCATTTCTCAATGCTTTGGGAATCTCATGATTGGAAAGGGCATCGATGAAGTGATTCAAGTTTGGTTCGTGGTTGAACTCTACATGAAACTTTGAGATGACACGGTGGAGCAGCACATAGACGCGAAGGCTATTCGGCATGTCCTTGATACCAGAGGTACGCTTCCACATGTCCTGTGTCATTTCGATGACGGTACTTACTTGCTTGTCAAACGAGCTAGTGCTTTGACCAGTATCTTCTGTACCATTAAGAGCAGTCTCAGGCATTCCGTGACCGGGCGGTGGCATATTGGGAGGAGGAGGGGGTGGTGCTATGGCATTATTGATCATTGCTGGAGACGTCAAGTAAGGGTTCTGGGCAGCATATCCTGGGGGACCCATTGCCTGATGTGAGTAAACATCCACCGGAGTCGCATACGGCTGTGGATACTCCAATCCATTCATCGAACCAGGAGGCATCTGTGGCGGGGCAAATGGTCCTGCATATTGGTTTCCATAGTTGTAAGGCCCGGGACTTGCCTGCGGGAGGTGTGTTGGCATATGTGGGGTCGCTGTCCCCGCGCGGGAGTATCCACCGTAGTAGCCGCCATACCCACCTGTGGTTGCTGCAGGGTGATGAGTGAGGAGTAGATTCTTGACAGACATAGGGTCAGGATGGAAAGGTGGATCCTCGGGCCATTCGGCTTCTCTCCAAGCAACCACGACATTCCCGGAGCTAAAAGCGGCTGTATGTTTGGCTCCGTAGTGTTGAACGACGCCTTCAAAGCCATAGTACTTGTTATTGTGTTCGCAACCACTGCCATAGCAAAGGAAGATGTCCTTGCGAAAGGGCTCTGTCAGAGGCTTGATTTTGTTGTCGTATACCCACTTCATGTTTTCCAGGACTAGTTTCGGTCGTGAATCTGCATTGTCAGTAGAAGACGGTACTTTTTGGGCCTGATGAGTGGCATCGCTTTCTGCTTTCTCGGCGTAGAAGGTGTGCCGAACATGCGCAAGGAGGTCGGCTGCAAACTTTGGGCTGTTCTCGTGAGTTACAGATTGGCCGTGATCCCAAACCCTGTTGATGTATTCCTCGGCAATGGCATCAAGTCTATCGCGGATAGGGCGTTGTGTTTCTTCCCAGTCCCGATCCATGGCTTCCTTGGCCTCTTTAGAGTTTGCATCCGGATGGCGGCGGTCCAAAGATTTGGTGGGTAGAGAAGCAGCGCGGGACACGTGGTCAGCCTCTGCTTGTTGGGCCGCAGGAAGTTGGGCTATCAAGCGGGGTTGCAGCACACTCCATGCATAGTCGTTCATTGGCTGCGATATCTGGATAGCCGCCTTGAAGGAGTCCATGTGGCGCAAGATGTTTGGAGCAATTGGAGGATCCATTAGCTGACACCGACGTTCTATGTCGGTCTTTCGAGTCGCTTTGGCTTCGTTTGCATCGTGAAGATTTCTCTGACCAGATGGAGTAAAGGCCTGTGGTGGAGCTGTGGGGGGTCGCGCCTGGGCGTGCTGGGATGATGGGGCTACGGCTGTTAGGTTGCGAACTGGAGGGGTGCTGTCAAGATGTCGAGACGCATTGCCATGTCTGGCAGCAAATGAGACAGCAGAACCATACTTACTCGCTGGAACCGGGGCGTGAATTATAGGAGAGGGTGTTCGGTGTGGGGGCGATTTGGATGGATTGTTGTTGTGTGACGTGGCGGCATGTGAGGGAGCTGCAGAGACAGCGCGCTTCGGCCCTGTTGTATGTTCTTCCATGGCCTGGTGCCTCGCCTCCCAGCGCTCCCAATTTTCGGCGACCTTGATGCGCTCTTTGCCTCTGGCGCCAAGGCCTTTGGACCACTCTTCGGCGGCTGCAGGGCCGCGGCTGAGGGCGTCGTTGAGCTCGAGGGTGATTTCGTCGACGTGCTTCTTGTAGTAGTACTTTGCAATCTCGACGTGAGCCGGCGTGGTCGCAGACTGCAGCATGTAAGCGGGCACGTAGTGCTGGTCGTTTGTGAGGAGGGCGAAGGGCAGGGCCGGGCGGAGAGCAGAGGCTGCCGAGAAGAGAAGGCTCGCGTCCTGGGAAGTCAGTGGCGACTCTTGTGAGCGGCGGGAGCTACTCTATACTCACCGTCTGGCACTGCTCGAGCAGACAGGGTCCGCAGGCCCTGATGGCAAAGGGCCAGATGACGCGCACACCAGCAGGACCAGGGCCCTTTTGCCAGATGCGCTCGCCTGGAGAGTGAGCATCAAGCTTGTTACAGAACTGGCATCTCTTGGACCAGGCCAGCTGCCACATCTGCAGCTCCGTAAAGCCCGGAAGAGGCTTTGGAGGCTTTGTACATAGTGCATTGCGGGCAGAGGCCCACAACGATTCAGACTTTAGGAGATGCAGACGGCCAGGGCCCGACTTTGAAGTCGAGGCGCTGCGCACGTCTGTGAGATAGCAATGAAAAGATCGATTGACCTGGATCAATCGACCGAGATCTGCGAGCGAACAAAAGGAGAAGACGTGCTGCCACAGCTGTGGTGGCAGCCCTGCGCAGCCGGGCAGAGAGCCGGACAGCAGCAGCGAAGGGGATGAGGCGCGGCGGTTGCGCTTGCGAACATGGGCATGGGCTTGGGCATGGTTGCGGTGGTGGTTGTGGTGGTGAGCGGGAGCATGATGCTCCTCGTCGACATCATCATCCGCCTTGCGCTTTCCCAGCGGCGGCGGCAGGACATCGCCATCAGCCTGGGAAGCGGCCGGGGGCGGGTTTGGGATTGCGTCGGAGGAGTAGAAGTCGACCGACGACACTACACTCGACTCGCGGTCCTCCATGGTGTGCTACAGCCGTCGACGTGCATGCCAACCTAGACGAGCGCCATGATGGATGGGGGGGTGATGGGGGTTGTTGGGGCAGGCTAGAGACATAAAGGCACGCAGCAGGCGGGAACAGCAGCGCGCAGCGCGCGTGGAGCAGCGTGGTTGGGAAAAAGCGGTGCGGCGGGTGTGTTGTCGGGGGCTAGGTGGAGGGTTGTCGTGGCAGAGTGGAGGTGAATGGGCCGGCTAGAACGCAGCTAAGCAGGCGAAAGTGGCTGTCAAGGGCGCGAGGCTGCCGTTGCCGCCTGCACGCAATTGCCAGCAACGTTCCCCGGCTGGCCCATTTGCACAGACACCAAACTGCAAGCGTGAGAACGCCTCAGCCTGCCATGCCAAGCCATATGACATAGCAACACACGGCCCTGGCACCCAATGCCATACGCTTGCGGGATACATACGCGTACAGACTCTGAGCTGTCCACCACCACCGTGCTACTAGCTGCCGCTGCGCTCCTTGTGCTTCTTCCTCTCTTCTTCTCCTTCTTTTCCTCCTCTTCCTCCTCTTCCTCCTCCTCCACCTCCTCCACAAGCTCAGCCCATCCCTCTTTTCCCCTCTCCTCTCTCTCCTTCCCCCCCTCTCCCCCTCCCCATAAACTGGAAACTCCCAGCCTACGACATCCACTCTCCCCCTCCCCTCCCCCCTCCACACTCCGCCCACCATGGCCACGCTCAACACCTCCAGCAATGGCCCAAACATCACAAAGAGCTACCAGAATGTCGTCAATTCCCCTGCTCCAACTGGCCCCCAGGCCAGCTCCCCCACATATGGTCAATGGGCTGTCTTCACAGTAGCTGCCCCGCTCGTCAGCGCCTTCCAGCACGACAGCGGAAAGGAGAGTGTCCTCAAGGTCCAAAGTACTGGAGGTATGTGCAGTGGCCTGAATTCCTCAATTGCTTCCTCCCGTGTCCGGAGCCCGGGTGCCCAAGATTGGCAGCTGCCTGACCGCTGCTGAGCCGTCAGCCCAAGCTCGGATATCGGCGCCTCATCCAGCACCATCCGTGCCAGGAACCCGCAGTCACAACAAGTCCAATTGCTGATTTTCTTTGCAGAGGGTGAGCTGACCGACCTGGTCGATGAGTTCTCAGAGGGCCGCATCCAGTTTGCCTTTGTCAAGGTCAAGGACCCAAACTCGTCACTGCCTAAGAATGTCCTGATAGCTTGGGTAAGTTGGGCGCCGAGACTGCGGGAAACACATTACTAACGTACACGCAGTGCGGTCAAGGCGTCCCGGAGCGGACAAAGGGCTACTTTGGCAGCCACCTTACGGTTGTCTCAAAGCTTTTGCATGTATGCCTGATCATCCCCGAGCTTTTACCGCTAGATATCTAATTCTTCCAGGGATACCACGTCCAAGTCACCGCTCGCTCCGAGGACGACCTCAGCCCTGAAAAGATTGTCCAAAAGGTTGCAGACGCATCTGGCGCAAAGTACTCTGGAGGCGGCGCCATCCCTTCGTCTCGCCCCCCACCTCCTGTTGCGAAGAAGCCTGTATTCACACCCACATCGATAGGAGGCGCAGGCTCCGGCTTCAACCCGCTAGGACGCTCGCGCGCGCCCGCTCCCAAGGCCGATGAAGACCGTGATGGCTGGGGCGCCGATGCCCCGCCCGTCTCCAGGTCGCAATTGGAGAAGGTGGGCACTGCCTACACGCCCACCAAGGTCAACATGGCCGAGCTTACCGCAAGGAAAGACGAGTCTTCGTCAAACGACCGCCCCGAGGTTGTCAAGGGTGCATACCAGCCAGTTGGAAAGGTTGACATTGCCGCTATCCGAGCTCAAGCAAAGGATGCCAAAGACGACCGACCGACTGTAGTCAAGGGCGCGTACGAGCCCGTCGGCAAGGTTGACATCGCAGCCATTCGTGCAAAGGCCCAAGCTGCTCCCCCGTCTCCTGGACCTCCCAAGGAAGAGGAAGATGAGACGCCAAAGTCGCTCGCCGAAAGGTCCGCAGCCTTCAAGTCGCAGCCCGAACGCCTTACTAGCATGCCCAAGCCCAAGGTTGCCAATAAGTTCGCCGGCGCCAGCGCATTCACAGGCACAAAGGCTCCCACGCCTGGAGGTTTTGGTGCAAAGCCCGCAGTCCCTGCGCCCATCGTCGGCGCAGCGAGCAAGACATTCGCTGATGAGGGTGGAAAGACACCTGCCCAAATTTGGGCTGAGAAGAAGGCAGCCCGCGGCGAATCTATTTCAGCACCTGCTCCCGACGCTGCAAGTCGTCCTAACCCCCTCCAAAGCCAGCCGAGTGGAGGTGGTGGCTGGCAAAGCGGTTACTCTGGCAAATCATGGGCGCCCGTACAGACCACCCGAACAGGCCCATCAGGTACTGCCAACCTCAACGAGCAGCGGACGGGAGGTTCGCCACCACCACAGCAAGCAGAAGAACCCACTTCTCCTTCTGGAGGTGTAAACTCCCTCAAGGACCGCTTCTCAGGCGCTGCCCCAATGGGAGCCCCAAGCTCTCGTCCTGTGCCTGAGCCCGTGGCGGCTGATAGCCCACCGCCTCTTGACAACTCGAGCAAACCCAACGCAGGCATAAGGGGCGGTGTTTCTCTGCCCGGCCTTCCCAGCCGACCTAAGCAGCCAGAGTCAGAACCAGAAGAGGAAAAGGAGGAAGTCCCCGCAACTCAGCACCAGCGTCTGCCGTCCCCGCCTCGGCGGCCCCGCAGCCCATCTCCTGAGCCTTCTGGTTCACCTGTACGCATCGCCATGCCCGTTGCACGTGGAAGGGAGCCAGAAGAACTTGCTCCTGCAGAGGAAAAGGCACCAGCTATGCCTACTCGTTCGTTGGATCAAGCAGCCCAGCAGGCCCGTGACATCTCACCCGAGCCCAAGGTTGAGGCCAAGGATCCCGCTCGTGGTGCCGGTGCTGCTGTTGCTGCTGCCACATTTGGCGCTGCTGCAGTAGGTGGTGCTGCTATTGGCGCCGCTGCTGTTGCCTCTAGTCACGATGACGATGAGCCGGCGGCCGCAGGCGGCTCTGGAAAGCGTGCAGTCATCCTGTACGACTATGAAAAGGCCGAAGATAACGAGGTGGAGCTACGTGATGGCGAATATGTCACCGACATCGACATGGTAGACGAGGATTGGTGGATGGGCACCAACTCGCAAGGCGAGCGTGGTCTGTTCCCTGCCAACTACGTCGAGCTAGTTGAGGGTGGTGATGCTGGTGCTGCAGCTGCACCGCCACCACCCACGCATCCCTCAGCAGTGCAGGAGCCAGAGCCTGCTGTGGCGCCCCAGGCTGCTGGTGGTTCAGGTCCTACCGCGACTGCTCTCTACGACTATGAGGCCGCAGAGGACAACGAACTGAGCTTCCCTGAAGGAGCTACCATCACCGGTCTGGTAAGTGATATCGGCTCTGCTGTTTCTACTGTTCGAATATATGCTGACAGGTGCCATTAGGAGTTCCCCGACGAGGATTGGTGGCTCGGCAGCTTCAACGGCCAATCGGGTCTTTTCCCTGCCAACTACGTCGAGCTCAACGAGTAAGGATGCGTAGAAAACAGAAACTAGCCTCCATGTATCATTTCCATTCGCCCACGCAGGCCTATGGTTTGCTTCATGTTGATGAGCTTGATCATAAAAGTATAGGTTTTTTAGCCAGAAATAAGACTATCGATTTCGATGACGTCCCTAGTTCACCTAACTGGATACCGTGGTTCGTGAAAAAAAATGCGTGGTAACTCTTCCTCCTACACATGCGATGACATTTGAAGGCTGCGGCCATAATACTGATATGTACATGATCACACTGGTACCCATGGTCGTGATTAGTGCATAGCCATACTGCCTACATCTAGGCCAATTACCAACGCCTTAATGTATCAGATTGGTCTCGTTTGCGAACCAGAACCCCGCCTATCTTTGACACGATGTTTGCGGTAGCCACATACACAGGATTCATTGTTGGTTGGCGCAAGAATTATTGACCACGGGCAGCTGATCGCTTGCCTCGTCCTAACCAAAGTACCATCCCACTGGTTATTTGCATCATGTTTTCATAGACATTAAAATTGGATTGCATCCCCGTATTCTTTCCGAACAACTGACTACAACACAGATCCAGCAACAAGACGAAGAGAGCACGCTTCCAGTCCGACATCGCCCTCAAAACAAAATCCGACCTCGTCAAAGAAAAGATGGTCACGCTTGAAGACCTTGCCCTAGGAGCGATTTTTGGCATTCTAATCGGCGTTTTTGTCCCTTTAATAATAATGATGGAGGAGCTTATGGCAGTCCACGCCTCATATGATTACAAGACAGAATATCGCAACGCATCTGCGGAGGTGACAAAGCTTCGATCTCGCCTTTCAGAAATGAAGGACGACCTCTCCGCTGCCGAAACTCAACTGCTAGAAGCCTCAAACACACGCAATGAAACACGCAAGGCCCTTGAGGCAGCTCAGAAGGGGCAGCAGGACGCCATTGAAAAGCTTACCAGAGAGCGAGTCACGTACAGCAACGCCCGCAAGGAGCTGAGCACCCTGCGAAACACGCTCGACTCGACGCTCGCCGAACTTGACAGCACGCACAAGACAATCGAATCGCAGACCACTGGCCTCACAACCCTCCAGATCAAAGTGCACCACCTACAGTCCTGCCTCGATACCTCTGAAGAACATCGCAAGCAAGAAGCCCTCATGCACCAATCCTGGATCCGTCAATCCCTCTCCACTAGCTCCGCCACCATGGCCGAGACGCGCAACCTCCAGGACCAAGTCACCCAGATGCGCCAGCGCTGCGAAGCCTGGTACAGCATGTACCGCTCCACGCACACCACCATGGAAAACCAAATCGCCGACATGTCATCCGCTCTGACCGCAACTCACACCGAGAGCCGCGAGCTCAAGTCGCTCAATGAGAACCTGGAGCGCGAGGTCAACAAGTTGCAAGCTAAGATCGAGAGTTTGGAAGATGATCAAGATTTGCTGTGTGATGAGAAGTGGGAGCTTGAGGGCGAGGTTCAGAAGTTGACGATTGAGCTTGCGGAGTGCAAGGCGAGTAATCACAAACTGGTGGTTAAGTTGTGGAAGGCGAGGGCGGGGGAGAATGATGAGGATGATGAGGATGTGGATAAGGAGCAGAGGGAGACGGAGAAGGCTATTGTGGATATGGTTGATCTGAGGCTTGATACTATGGTTGAGATGGGGTGGGTTTTGAAGGCGTTTGGGGTGCAAGAGCAGAAGAACGAGGACGAGGAGCAGGAAGAGGAGGAGCACGAGGAGCAGCACGAGAACGAGGACGAGTATGACGATATGAAGAGCTCAGAAGGTGATGAGAAGTCTGACGCCGATATGAACAGGTGGAAAAGTCTAGATGGCACTGAGACTTCCCAAGCTCCCGTGGCCTCCAGCGCTATCCCTGTCGTGCAGCTTTACTGGGGGATGAACATGGATGACAAGGAGTACTATGACGAGGACGATGAGGATGAGGAGGAGTACTATGAGGAGGAGTATGATTATGTGGACGAGAACGAGGATGAGTACAAGAACGAGGACGAGTACGATTATGTGGAAGAGGACGGGTATGATTATGTGGACGGGACCCATTATTAGGTCTGTGCATATTATACCGTTGATGTGAGTTTGAGGCCGGGGATTCAAGAACATGGGGTTGAGGTAGCATGATAGATTGTGTGGAAATTAATCTTATGCGCTTTCTGCATCTCGAATAATGTCCCGGGCATTCCTGGTGGGGTTTAGATGTCTGAATTTCTCTAGGTTTGCTTTCTCATAATTTCGTTTGTGGATTATTGTGGGGTAAGCTTATTCTGGATGACACTGTGTTTGGAAGTAATGTAGTTACTGTAATTTATTTTCTCCTAGACAACTGCTTACTAGGTCAATTTACGTGGGTTATCGTGTAATAAACAGTTCGCTTTCTTTGCAATTTCTTATATGGTAACTTTAGGTTGGGTGTAACAAGGATTAATTTGTCATTTATCTACATCATGTATCGGGCCATCAGTCATACGATATGTAGGTGGTGGGAAACGGCATGAAATTTGGGTAGCAGTTTGTCAAAATGAAAGGCTTGTTCGTGGAAGAAAATCTGTCTAGAGTTTCTGTCACGTAATCGGGTCCTTTTATTGGGATGGACAACGGGTTGAGTATGTACATGATTGCGATGGTTCACGATAGTGACACGTCCGAAAAGCAGATTGCGGCAGTGCATGTAGTTTCTACCCTCTGAATTCTCTATTCGTTTCTAAGATACATCTGTGAAAGCATGAAAATGTTAGGCTTTCGATTCAACCTACCCATGTGTTCCCTGATACATCCTCAACGAGTTTTCATGCCTCTAAATGCTCTGTGTTAAGGCATTCCTTCCGTATTTCCTTCACTGCACTATTCAACGCGTATTTTGCGTCTACTACACCCAGGCCCTTCGATGGAACAAGTAACCTCTTTTCCCTGCTTACATACTCTTCGCTTATGGTTATCTTTATGCTCATGGTAAACGCAGTAGTTGGCGTAATCAGAACGACTTAAGTCTAGGCTCTGCTCCGAAACCATACTACTGTACTTTCCTATGAGTTCAACAAGGAATGTTCGTGGCAGATTTTCCTTGAACCCCCCAGTGATAATGTCATTCATGTATTTCTCTGTATGTTTCATAAAACGAGAATGCACATCGATGAAGAATTCGCAAAGGAGATGATCTTCTGAAAAGTTCTCAAAAGCATACTTGCTGGCATAGAGAAAAGCGGGCTGGCGGACTTCGTCTTGATAAAGAATGGATTCAACGATGTGGTTTTGTGCAGCTTTGCGAAAATCGGGGACTAGAAACCTGTCACCAAATACAACCGCTTTTGTCAGAACAGTGATGTACGGATCGTCGTCATGTTCGTCGCTTGGGTAGGTCTCGAGCATGTCGTCGACTTCTCCTTCTGTTGCAATCTTCTGAATGTATAGCCAGTGAACGAAAACTTCGAAAGTCTTCGGGTCGATATCGTTGAGGGTGATTGAGTTTTCTTCTGCCTCCTTCCATGACCCATTAAGAGCGGCAGAGAAGTACTCGGAGTGGTGTTTGAGCAAAGTCTTGTGTACATCATATTGGAATTTCTCTAATACAACCTTTACGACGAAGAAACCCTGTTTCGCGCTGGTTCTAAAGTATTGTTAGACTTAGGTGTCTCAAGTGTGAGCATGAGCAACAAATATACTCACCCGAAGAACAGTGTCTTTTTGGATGGATTGGATTCGGTCGCGTTCGAAGTGCTTCGAGTCGCCATGTTTGCAACACAATCCGCTGGATCCCGCGTCTTGCCTTGATGTGGGAGGCTTTGCGAGCGATGGAGGGTTGAGGAAATCAGCGCGCTGGCTATGACCTTAAGGTGAGTGGTGCTAGTGCACTCACTTCAAGGTGAAAGTGAAAATTTGCAATGAGCAAACGCCTAGATGCTTCACCACTAGTGCGCGCAAATTTTCATAATTGTGCAGAGGAGGCAGTAATTGCGAGTGAAATGCATGTGGGATGTCCAACGAGATGTTCTTGGCGACATACTTGATCGTTCGCTTGTTTTAATGGATGCTGTCAGGATAGAGCATGTTCATTGTATCACTTGAATATTACCATGACCTTGGATTTGAAATACTATAAATGAAAATGAAAAGTTAAAAACTCTATTACCTAGGTAAGTTGAAAAAGGTGGGAAACTTCATGCTTACTTCATTCACCGGAGAATGTTGCGTTGCTCGTATCCCCCTTCTCCCTTGGACACCACGCGTCCTTTGAATAGCGACCATTCTATATGCTACCATTAACTGCCACGCGTCCTGCGAAATCTCGTGGAGAATGCCGACATAAACGGCGATGCGGTGTTCTGTTTTGCCCGTTGTCTCGCATATGCGCAATGCGGAGACCCGAGATTTGCGCAGGCTCACCAATCACGTGCCATCACGCCAGCACATCAAGCCACCACCGACGTAAAACTAGGCTGCTTCGATACAAAGAAACGCCACAAATTTCTGCTTTGGAAGCAGAAAAGACGTAAAGCGTAAGCCCGACAAGATGATCTCGGAGAATGGGCTGAGCAGGGATGCCGAGGAGAGCCTTGCAAAGGATGTGTTAAAAGCGTGAAGGAACCGGTTTATGATTTTCCTCGTAGAACATCAAGTTCGAGTGTCAGTACTTACCATAGATTCGTTTCCGTCCGCCAAGGAAACAGAAAAAAGCTTAGGACCTTATTACTACTGCGGCTACCCGGAAGGTCGACAAAGCCCATATACCTCCTGGTCCAAATCACACCCGGATACATCAATTTATCTTGGAAAACAAGATGAAGCAGTCACCATTAATAACGACCATGCTCTTGTCTCTCCTCAGAGTCTCCTACGCACAGACAAGCACCTGGGGCGAACCTTTCACTGTCGAAGCCTCAGCCCTAGACCCTGCTTCGACGGATGCTGTCATCCCTAGTATTGCCTCGCCATCAGCAGCACCAATATCAACATGGGGCGATCCATTCACAGTCAGCAACAGCCCGATTGCTACTTCGCTCCCAACATCCGACAGCATACCAACAAGTATAGCTGTTGACACGCCGACGTTTGTAACAAGCACCACGGCTGTGAGCAGCGCGGTTGTAAGCACTACGGTTGTCAGCAGCATGGTTGTCAGTACTACACTAGTCGTATCATCAGAGTCTAGCACAGCGAGTGTTCAGAGTACATCCAGCACTACGGACGCTTCTTCGAGCAGTACAAGGCCGACAAGTTCGTCGGAAACTTCCCAGGCTACTGGTGCTGCTGCACATCAGACGGGGTACGGAAAGTGGGCTTTAACCGGAGCAGCAGTGGGCGCAGTAGGAGCCATGTTCGTTTGAGAAGACGCATAAGCCTTAGCGGATAAACGGAAATAATGCAGATTAATAGGAAGAATGGGTTGCTGATAGTCGTGTATGTTGCCTATGCAAATGTTCTCGAATCGGTGTTTCGTCCCCGCCGGGTCAATTATCCCAGCACCCAAGAGTAGGACCGAGAATGAAAGAGCGAATGCTTTTCTGGAATTCATTTGAGCGAATAAGCCGGCCTGTTTCAGCGCATTAAACGTATTAGTGCAATCATATACAAACTTGCGCCGTTCGCGCTGTCCCATACTCTAGGGCGTAGCATCAAGCTTACCAATGGGGGAAAATACGAGTTCAAAGAAAGTTTGCAAATTGGAAACAATGTACAAAACACGGCTTGGTTTTTCAATGAGTTGATATTTCATCTCTATGTTGGCCATCTCTAAGAATAACAGTTTAGTTGCTTTGTTTATGTCTTGAAATATGAAGTACACATTTAGACTCGCCCTTGTGGCACTCTCTGCTGGCAGCGTTATTGCATCGCCTCATCAATTAGAAGTTCGCGTACGTTTTCTTTCCTTTAAGAAACTTCCTTCACCAAATCTAGCAAAGCTAACATACAAACTAGCAAAATGACAGCAACATCGAGCTCTACGTCGACTCCAGCCTCCCAAACCACACAATCTACTTCCCGACCGGCATTCCTATCGCCGACTCGAGCAAATTTCCTGTTTTAATCTGGGGCAACAGCGCATGTAACATTGATGGAACTTCGAACCAAGGCTTCCTCAAGCATGTAGCTGCGAACGGGTTCTTCGCCATCGCCGAGGGCATCATGGCGCCAGACAACGTGGGGCATGACGGGGCCCTGGCTATGCAAGGCCCGTCCAACAACATAACGATGAAGCAGGCCATTGACTGGATTTACGAACACGCTGGAAAAGGCAGGTATGCAAACGTGGATGGAAGCAGGATTATGGCAGCGGGCTTCTCATGTGGCGGGATTGAGGCAGCTTTCAATCTGCCTGACGACCGAGTTGCTACCGTCGGGATTGTCAGCTCCGGTCTTTACTATGAAGATACGTTTTATCTGGCATCTACGTGGAAGAAGCCAGTTCTTTTCGTTATGGGTGGCCCGAAGGACCAAGCAACGCCCAATGTGAGTTTTTTTTTCTATGTCGATATACTACCATGTGTCCAGGATCATATTCAGGACCTGCATGTTTAGATTATCCTTTTTTTTAGATTTCTTTTTTTTGCGAATACTGGCTAAAACTTTGATCTGTAGGCTGAACGCGACTTCAAAAATATTCCCGCTGGTACTCCTAAATGGAAGGGAATTCTGCCTCTCGGCCACGGCGGCGACCTTTTGCAACCCAACGGCGGAATGTTTGGCAAGGCTGTGCTCGACTGGGCGCTGTGGAATCTCAAGGGTTCTCAGGATGCTGCTCAGTATTTCAAGAGCGGATGGCAGGCTGATGGGTGGGATGTGCAGTCTGCGGATTTGGATAAGCTGAAGCCAGTTGGAAGACGTCTTTAGAATCCATCCCCTTGATTGTACACTTGAGCTAGAGTGGTCAGTCGTCGCTCGATCATTCTGTAGCTCGCTGTCTATGTTTTATATACATGAATAGGGTGGGGCTATATTGCTTGCTTCGGAAAAAAGCCACGGTTTGGTTCTATTTCTGGGACTACATGAGAAAAAACGAAACGACACACACCCCTTCTTCAGCCCTACTCAACGTTGTTCAAGCCACCATCGATGCGTGGAAACTCGAAAGAACAACGTTCTTTTTACCCCCCTGCACATCTTCCTGCCTTAGGATATGAAGAAGTAAACAAGTTTCAATATGTGCAATTACGTCGTTTTTCCGCAAACAAGCAGCGTGTCACGCCGTCCTTTCATCGTCCGTTGTACGCCGATTTGCCATCTTAGTTCCAGCCAAACAGTCACCGTCATATCCCTCGCACCAAACGTTCTCGTGCACCAAGAAAAAAAAATCCGGTACACTTGCGGCAAAGCTAATCCAGTAGTTTACCACAGCCACGTCAGGACACAGCAGTACGAGGCTAACCAGCCTAGCCCGCTATCCGGCGTACAAACATAACCACCTGATGAGCGAAAATTAAAACCCCCCCGCAACCACATGATATCTTGCGAAAAAAAAGCAAAGACGAGAACAAAAACTCTAATGTTACTTTGAACAAAAGCGCCCCTTTCAGTCACACTCTTTCAGTGCAACCTCCCCCTCCAAAAAAAAGCCCAATCAAAATCTGTCGAAAAACGAAACGAAGTCAAAATACAGTGTAGCACCAACGCATGCGTGCTGCACATGCACGCAACCACTCGTTGCTTTTTCTTTTCTTTTCTTTTTCTTTGGGGATGCGGGTACTACTACCCGCTTATCTCCCTTAGGCTGCGCTACTAACGCATGCAACACATCAGTTAAACACCCTGCACCCCCCATGACTTTTACCTCCCCCCCCCACATAGATTGTGTGGGTCGAAGAGGGAAGAAACTTGGACAGCCATGACAAAAGATGTAAACGGTAGTTTAGGTACTTGACGCGAGGGCGGGGGGGGGATTAGAGCGTGTTTTCGATTTGAGGCGGACGTCATTTGGAGGGACAAGTGGCGCATGACGGGGTAGAGACTGCGCGGGGTTGCGCGTGGGCTGGGTTAAAAAAAGTTAGTATGCGGAGGATTGCGGCAGGAAGGATTTTTTTTGGCATTGACGGGATGCGGGTAGGGCTAAGGAAGGCTTATGGGGGGGGTTAAGGGAGCCTGGTGTAGCAAGGTGTGTTTCACAGTGGATAGGGCGGGCGAAAGGGTAAAGTATGTTGAGAGGTTTTTGTATCAGATGTCAGAGTGACATGCGTGTAATTTGTCGAGAGGCATGAAGGCATTGAATGAGGTCACAAAGGCATTGAAGATGTTGTGTTTGAAGGAGGGTATAAACGAGTTCCATATTATCATTACTGCTACCGCTGTACAAGCTCTTTGCATAGCGTTTCAACCTCGACTGACATTGAACAGCCCTGTTTCTGCTTTGCGTAACTTTATCTTTGAACCAAGAGGGGGCTGTTTACAAGGGTATATAGAAGTTCCGTTTTCCGAAAAACAGTTATCCATTTACTAATATATCGTACACGGGACAAAACATAAGACAGGATATCTCAAGGTTGGAGAAACAGACGCTTAGGCGAAGAAGACCAGAGCAGCAGCGCCGATGATAGCGGCAAGAGGATTGGCGAGGATAGAGTCAGCGCCGGAAGCGGTGACCTCGGGGACGCTGGCAGAGCCGGTGGGAGTGCGGGTGGCCGAGGGAGAAGGAGTGCGGGAGAGAGTAACCGAGCTGATGGTGGAGTTGCCAGCGGGAGTGGAGACAGAAGCGGAGGGGGTGCTAGAAGCAGCCGAGGTGATGGAAGAGGAGCCGGAAGCCGAAGGGCTAGGAGAAGCCGAAGAAGAAGAGGGCTTGACAGAGGACGAAGGGGCGGCAGACGAAGAAGGCGAGCTGGAAGAGGAGGGGGTGTTGTCGGAGGCAGCGCCGCCAGTAAGAGGGAACTGGGCAGAGTAGTTGACAGTGTCGCCGCGCTTGATCTCAAGAGCATAGTCGCCCTTGCTGGGGAGGTCCTTGCTGGGGGTCCACTGGAACTTTCCACCGGTAGCAGTGGCTGTAGTAGAGTCAGTATGTGGGAAACGGTTCTTGTCAAGGGGACGGCAAACGTACTGGTCAAGGTGCCAATGACATCAAGGTCGGTGGACTTTCCCTGGCGGAGGATGAAGGTGGTGGGGACATCATCGGCCGGGGAGTAGGTGATGGTGTAGGAGTTGCCGGCAACGACACCCTGGGCAGGGAAGTCGTTGATCTCGAGGGCAGCGACGAGAGCAGCGAAAGCCGCGGAGGAAAGGATAGCCTGGAAGAAGCGCATGGTGGCTGTTTGGATAGATAGAGAGAGTGTGAGGAGTTGGATTAGGGGGTAGTATTAAGCTGAAGATGGTAGTAGTTGGACAAGAATGAGTGACTGATCAGCGAGTGGGCGGCTTGAAGGAAGGAAAGAGAAAAGAATGGGCGGGCGCAGGGTGAGATGAAATAAAAGACGGGACCCGCGAGCTGACGGTGTATTTTTCGCGCCGGGTGCAAACGCCCTTGTCGCGGCAGAGGGGAGCAAGATTTGGAGCCGGAAGCGGGCTAGACTGTCGACTAAGGAGAGATGAAGCTCATGCGGCGCGGCGGTGATTGGCGCGCAGACGGGCTGGCCATGGAGCGTCTCCTATAATGGCTCGCCTACGTCTGGACCGAGGGCCTTAGCCCAAGAGGCAACCCTGGGCGAGTCGATGGGATGGTGTGGGTGCGAGGGTGAATGGATGGATTGCATGGCCCCCCTTTGGTGCGTGCCTGGCGCCCATGGTACCTGGCCGCTAAGCTGTTTGCGGCCTGGCAAAAACAAAGTCAATAACCTGGGGAAATTCAGGGGCTATCCCGTCAAAGGCCCCTCGTTGCGCAACGGCCCAACTGCATGCGGATATTAATATGCAAGCCCGTTCCAGAGCCTTGTCCATGTATTTTCGAGCACGTCGTTGGCCATGTTCATTGCGAGCGCGCCATTGTTGTCGTCGTGTGCGTCGCGTCCATCATCTCGTTAGTACTTGGTACTATGATGTATCCCTTGCCGCCATGGCCACCATAGCCACCACCACCCCCTCGGCACAAGCGATCAGCTGGGGCTCCACACAAAGCCTTGTCGTTCCAGATGAACGCCGGTTGTGCCAGCGAGTCCTTTGGCGCCCGGCAGCAGACGTCATGTCTCACTCATGGCGACGACTCTCACCACCGCTATAGCCCTGTCGACCATGTACGCAAGTACATAATACACCGACGAGGCGCCGGCTTCGACTTGAGCTTCAGGACCGGCAAGACGCCGGTGATGAGCTTACGACATATACTGTACTAGTTGATATGGACGGAGCAGATACTTGTTAGACAACGGCCCGACGCTTGGGAGCTCCACCCACAAGAGATTCAAGACTGGGCACCAGACGTGGACAAGACGGCGCGCACGCCACCTGTTTGACTGTATACGTACTAAATGTGAGAACGAAGCCGAGTGGAGCATCAATGGACTTGGGCAAGTGTGCACATCTCGCGGCGGGGAACCACCTGTTCGCCGTCGATAAACCCACATGGTATCGACTTTTGCTCAACTGTGCAGCCATGGGGGCGTGCAGTCAGAGGGAGCGTGCGTATGCCTTGCCTTTGCACACCCTCCCCCCCTTGCTCCCCATGGTCTGTGCTACTCTTCCTGTCAATCACCAAGACGGCTTTTCTTCAGACACAGCACAGCATAAACATACTACATTCATCTTTTGCCACTACCGCGTCTCACACTTTTTCCCAAAAGGCATCAACTAACCACTTGGTATCTTGTCCTGATGATGTCGCCAACCGAAAAAGCTGGCGTAGGCAAAAGCAGGCTGTGCGTGTGTGCCGGCGCATCCAAGTCAGGTTCTTCTGCCGCCTTGTTGCAAATACCGGGCTGCTTTTGCAAAAAAGCCTTCATCGCCGCGTCACGCACTTGTCCCCTTGCGGATTCCTGTAAACTTACTTTTTTTTCGCGCTCCGAAAAAGTGATCATTGCTAGGTTGTACGCATATGCAAACCACTATCGGGTCCAATCAATCAAGCCTTTTAGCCTCGTCCATACCCGCCTGTTCGCGACAATTGCCATCTACTGTGTATGCTGCGCTCAAAAGTTAGATGCTCATCTTGTACTACACTACTATACACCATGTCTGCAAGCATATTTTGCGCCATTAATAATGTCATGGTGGCGAACGTCCTTCATGCCAAGTACAATCCGCTCCTAGCGTTACTCAAGTCATTTCTTAGGTCTGCGATCTGGGTGGCAATTTTCAGAAATGCAGATAGGAGCTCTGGTTGGCTTAATTCTCCTCACTATGGAGACTTATGGGTCCAAATAACGCTGACTGGCTGGGCTGAATAGTACGTTTGCAGACATGGTGTATAGGGACCTGGCCAACTTCACACCATGACTTTTTTAGTAGTTGATTGCTACTTGCATTATTCCAGAGAGTATGTGCAACGTCTTCTCTAATGCCTCTCCTCACAAGACCCCGCGCATCACTCTGGAAAACATAGTGCCCTCTTCATCATCCCCCTGTCCATCATATCCGCACCACTCATCTCGCTCCCGTCACGTGATGATCGAGTGTATTCACTGATACGGTGGCACTGAAGTAGCCAGACACAGTATTCTCAACTCAAAAAGGTTTCCAGTAATCAATCAAGAAGAAAACAAAAAAGTTTTTCCAGTACTACCATCCCCCCCCTCCAAAGCCCTTACTGCATCCCACAAGTCCAAAAGGGAAATCAACTTGAACACCGATATGTTCCCCCAGAACCCTGATAATGTTTTTCCGTGTTGGAAAGGGGAAAAGAGAAAACCCCCCAACTCTCTCCACCTTATCCACAACGCTTCCCCAACAACTCTCTAGGCATATTTCTCCTCCCACGCCGCTTCGCCCTTGATAAACACATCAAAGTCCTCGGGAACACAGTCCTTGAAGCCCTTCACCGCACCCGCCTC
Source organism: Bipolaris zeicola 26-R-13 (assembly GCF_000523435.1). Lineage (NCBI taxonomy): Eukaryota > Fungi > Ascomycota > Dothideomycetes > Pleosporales > Pleosporaceae > Bipolaris > Bipolaris zeicola. Next base: position 59,441 of record NW_006912131.1, read on the forward strand.
CTGCTTATCCTGGCCCTCCACCGCAGCCTCCTCCTTAACCAGCGTCGACCGCTTCTTCGAAGGCGTCTTGGACGGCATCTTATCCGCATCCGAAACCTCTGCGCTCTTGCGCTTGCTCGGCGTGCTTACAGGCGTCGTCGGACCTACCATGTACGCATACCAGTCAGCCTTGTCATCGTAGCATAACACATCCACCTTATTCGTAATACTGTGCAAAGTACACGAGGAATGTTCTTTACTTACCGCGTTTGGCAGAAGACGCCACGGGCGCAAACTCCTCGCCGCTTTCAACCCGCGCCTTGAGTTCCTTGGCTTTGGCGATGACGGAGCGGAAGTCGTGCTGGAAGCCGTAGGCGGATTTTTTGCCGTCGAGTGAACTCATCATTTCGTAGTTTTTCATCGAGAGGCTGGTTGTGCCGGTGCTGTAGAGCACGGCGGCGACGACGTCCGCGCTGAACATCTTGTCGGCTTTTTCAGTGGCTTTGGGTGGCATCGTGTTGGTTGTAGTTGTGATGGTGTTGGTGATTGGGTTACTTGGTGAGCTGTGCTAATGAACTGTGTACGTGTTCCTTGCAGTGATGAAAGGTTGAAGGTGACCGCGTCAGGAATGGAAAGATGGGAGACTACGCAAAGAGTCAGTTAAAATAGGCCAAGTGTCTCACTGTCACGCGTGCGCAGTGAGAGAAGCGGATGTCTCAATGAGATGCGTCGGTGATGGTGAAAGATGACCAAGGAGGCTTAGTGTAGGCTGCACTCACTTTCACTGAGATACGGCATGTCCGCCACTGTTGGTGAGAATCGGTCATGACGAAGCCTTGGGGGATGATCCCAGGTCGAATGGCCTGCAGTGCAGATCCTGGTGGTAGTCGCAAACGCCCAGATGAGAACTTTGGGGACTGAAGTGCACATTTTAACAGAAAGCATTATACAGTGTACCTTGGCCCATTCACTAGGAAGTGGCGATGGAGTCCACAATGGCAGACCATAAAACTCACACAGTCGGACTGCGCATTCCAATGAAAAGCGGGATAGACATAGGGCGGCTTCACTCATTTACTAGAAACCAACTATGTTTCTCAAGAAGTGACTATGACATCTGTAATGTCCGACCACGGAACTTACATAGTAGTCGCGTTCAAGAACCTAGCAGTACCTTCTAGAGCCATCTTCCCACATCACACACCAAATGCCTTTTCCACCACTTTCACCTCAGGCGCCTTTCCATCCTGAGCCCAGTCACCCATCTCCATAAGGCGATCTCTCTGAGCCTCTAACTCCCTATTCATAACATCCTTGTCTGGATTCCCCACGCTTCGCTTCAGCTCCTCAACCATCTCCCTTGTCTTCTCCATCACGCTCTTGGTAAATGCATTGTCCTGACCGTGACTCATAGGCGCAACATCCAGGACTTGCTTTACCAGCATCATTGCAATAAGACCCATGTTGACACCGGGCGCGCCCACGCCCTCTTCTGTGCTTGCAAGGTATGCTGCAAGCATCGCCATCTGCCATGTCTGAACAACGCGAACGGGATGAAATGGCACCGGGTAGAGCTTGGGCAAGATATACTTGTAGCGTTTTGCGCTGTGTGCCCATGCTTCTTGATACTTGCCCACCGAAAGGAGATTTACAATGAGCTCATCGCGGAGCGAGGCGTACGGCTGGCGGTACAGAGGCCAGTTACCAGACTCATGGCATGCCTTGAGGGCTTCTTTGAGAACCGGAATCACAGCCTCTGCATTTGGCATGCCCTGTATTTGCTCATACAAGGTGAACATTTGCTCTTGATTGCTGGCCAGTGCCTGAGTTTCTTCTTTGCTGGGGACAAAGTCAGAGTTTGCTGGAACGAGCCAATTGTCTTCCTGGTGCGTGGCTTTGTCCTGACATTTCGCACATCGGCATGTGAAGAACCAACGTGCCTGAAGCTCGTCCTGTCGTTTCTGGTACGGATGCGTCGTGTCAATGTAGGATATGAAAATCTCCTTATCCTTTCTGATTGGCCGCAGAGTCCGAATACTGACCAAGGGTCCATCCATCATGATGTAAGCATTCGGGTCGCAGGAATGGTTCATCTGGCAGAGTGTGGGGTCCACGATGATACCCAGTGGATCCAATGTTGGTGTGATGAGCGTCAAGGCGTTTGACATTACCTTGCACGATTTAATAGTGTGCGCACAAATATTTGAGTTCCACTTACCCGTCCATACATTGCAGCAACAAAATCCTTGTCAAAGACATTCTGTGGGAGTGAAAATTGAGCGGCCCCCATGGCCATCATTTCAATATTTTGATATGTCCCATTCCGTTTGAAGTCGTCAATGTGAGATGGTAACTGGCAAAGCAGTTCCCAATCCTTATCAGGTATCAGGCCATGTTTCCTCCGGGTAAGTATTTCCATAGATGCTAGGAATGCTTTTGGAAGGCCCCTGCCAGCCATAGGCTTGAGGATCTTGCACTCATGTTTATGCCCGCGGTTCCACGCTTCCTTTTGGCAAGCCTGAAAGAGTCAATTGGCAACAAGGCAAATATGCGGGTATAACACTTACCTTGCTACAATACCTAAATCTCTGGCATGCAGCACATTTGCTGACTTCTGCACCTTCTGGCACATATAATCTTGTTCCTGCTGACGCACCTTCGGTCCAAAGATAGCAATTTGCGCAGGTATCGAGTAGACGTTCCGTCTCTAAAGAGCCCACAAGAGGACGTTTGAACCTCGCAATCTCTTCGCCTGCACCAAACCTCTGATTCGCGAACAATCCATTTCCGACACTTTCTCCTTTGCTGTTCACACAGACATTCGACTTGGCAACGTAGTAGGGTGCTGGGGTAGCTACCGAGGCTTTCAGCTCATCTGACATACTACAATATCTTGACGAATAATTTCTTGTAAAACGTGCGGAAGCTGAATAAGAAGGACTATGGTTACCACGGCTCGTGAGACGTCATTGTTTTCCGTTCTGGAGCAGCTTGGAACGCGCCAAAACGTGGGTTTGGCGGGACTAGGCCCGTCTAGGCATGGTTCGTTCATCCCCTCACTACTACCACGGCGCCTTGTACATATCATCTTCTCGAACAGATCACTGCCATGAAAACAAGATGAATCGATGAATGACTCCCACGGGTTAGCTTGCTGTATTCGTATCACACCCTTCGTATAAAAACATGTGACACCACAGTGCAAAAAGCCTATCAATATACTATAAATGGAGCGTCCCATGCGAGGCATAAGCACGCGAAGCTCCTCATGCTACACCATCTCCCATCCCCAGATCCTTTGACTACTACCATAAAAAAAGGAGGTACTGCTAATGCGTTCCAATTGGTGCCACCACGGCGCAAACTACAACACCTCTTCAACACCCTCCCTAACCACCACTCCGCGCTTAAAAATATCGCAATACCGCTCTGACAAAGATATATACGTCTTGACCACACAGCACAAGAACAAAAACAACACCAACAAAAACCCCGAGGAATCCCCTCGGAAAGATATAGAATCCATCACACGTGACCTCGAACTCCACTATCAAGCCCTGGACCCGCCGGCCCGCGAGCTAGCTCTCGTCCGCGATCTCGTAAACGACTGGAACGACCGGCGTCTCCTTGCACTCTGGAAGTGCTTCGAGCACCACCCCCGACGCCCATTCAAGGTCGTGCATGTGATGGGATTAGATTTCGGCGAGGCGGAAATGGGAACGGTGATTAGGCGTGCGCTGCGCAGGCTGCAGAGGCATCCGCAGAAGGAGCTTTTGGTGGTGGTGGCGAGGGCGCTGCACAAGGATGGGAATGGAGATGTGGTGTTGGGGCTTGAGGATCCGCGGTATGTGTTGAATTGTCGGGATGGGGAGGAGGAGGAGGAGGAGGTGGTGGTGGTGGTGGTGTAGTGGCGATTCTGGGAGTGGATGATCGGTACAGTGTTGGTTTGGACACACCAAGTGTTTGGATACTATCTTAGAGCTCATCAAACATAACAACACACGCTTGTAGCTGTTAATACGTCTCGGAACCATGTCTCTCGTTCGCTCGCATAAAACCATTATGAATAACTAAACAAGCCTTAACCAGACTCTATTCAATTCCGTTCCGATTATCATTAGATAAAATTACACTATTATGTCGTGAATAATTGTACAAAAGCCCTTATAATTACTGCTCCTCATTCTCGGCATAGATAAAGTTCGCTGCCACGGGAACCAGCTCATTCTCCTGAGCCCATTCCCTTACACCACCACGTTCCTTCCCCATACCCCAATGCTTACGGTCCTGCGGTTTGCTCGGATGCAAAGGCTCGGTCGTGCCATTCTTGGGTGCGAAAACAAGAAACACGTAGCGATGTTTGCCAGTCTTGGGTGGCGGGCCAGGAGGCTTGTATTCCATGACATCATCTAGCTCCTCTGTCGATTCAATGTCCTCGGTGAGACCAAACTCTGGTACGGGCAGGACGGAAAATGTATCTTGAGCGATGGAGACGTTGGAAGCAATCCAGTGACAGAATTCACTCCACTCGGGGTTGTCGCGGGACGGGGCATCCGGGTCTGTCAAGGTGATAATGTAGCTCATACCAGAACTAGCATGCTTGCCGTCCGGGCTAGTGTCGTCATGCAGAATCACGGTGGGTTGCTTTTGGAGGTCTTCTGGGTCGATAGTATTGCCTAGCTTAGCCTTTGCATCCGGCCAGGAAATGGAAAGCGTGAGACTGGGGAGAAAGTCGTCGATGACTAGAGGGCGGTTAGTGCTGAACGTTGGCCTCCTACACGAGTTAGATGAACATGCCTGTGGGGATGATTCCGGCATTGTGAAGTCTGCAGCTATTCGTCAGGAAAAGCCGTCCAATAATCCGGGTTGCGAGAAACTCACTGTGTCCGAACATTTCTGACATTCTTGGGACCGTTGAGTAGAAGCGGCTTTTGTTCTACTGGAAGGGCAATTGCTGTTGCGCAAAGTTGCAGCAAGCAGGTTAAGCCAATTGAGAACCTGGAAGGCATTTTGTGGGTGAAAAGAACAGGGCTGCGTCCTGTGATTCTGGTATGGGGCAGCAGGTGGAATTTGCAGCTGGCGTCAAGCATTTAATGACATTGTCGTTCCTTCCTGGGAGCTTCCCCACACGTGCGTCATCTGTGCCTCAGCATTGTAGATCCACCATCGGATCGGGCAGAAGGCGCTGATTGGGTAACCACGGCGCAGAGATAAGCCACAAAGCAGACGTAATTAATGTAAATGTATTCGTCTTGTGCTACTTGCGCTATGGGTATTTCTAAACAAACAGGTACCGCCAAAAGGAAACAAAGAAAGGGCCGATATGAAGGAGCATGAGCGCGACTAAATCAGCAACTCTCGACGTGGTCATCGACCGGAGCATTGCAGAAAGTGTTGCTATCAATGACGAAGCCCATGTTTTGCGAAATCTGGTATTCGGCCAGCTCTTGAGCTCCGCGTCCCGTCATTGTGCCTGTGCAGTCGCTGAGCAAAACACAGTCCCATCCGTACGAGTATGCATCGGACACGGTGCCAAAGACGCATTGATCCGTGTTGACGCCAGCAAAGAGCAGTGTCTGCTTGCCAGATGCCCGCAGATACTCATGGATGGGTTCCTTCTCAGACCAGAGACCACTCATTCTCGTCTTATCGAAAAAGAGATCGCCGGGCTGGGCGACTGCTTGAAACGGTCCGTATAGGGCTGCGTTCCACGTCCGCTTGAACAGGCATCTTCCTTGGCCGTCAGGCAGTTGAGCGCCTAGCCCCACATGCCATCCCAGCGTCTTGCTGAAGCCGCGCTGGATAGCGGGTGCCATCTTGTTCAAGTCATGGTCGGTGATGCCCCAGTTCAGCCAGGCAACTTGGATGCCTTCTTTGCGGCATCTCTCAATGACCTTCAAAGTAGGATCGATTGCAGTAATTCCCGCTGCGTGGTCGCGATACAATGGGTGGACAAAGTAGTTTTGCATGTCAACGACAATCAGAACCGACTTGCCAGGGTCAATCATGAAGCCAGTGTGGTTGCTGCGTTCTTCATCGCACTCGAGAACCATTTTCCGCTCCGCTCCTCGAGACAAGTCGAACTTTTTGGTGGCTGGTAGATAGATCCATTGCCCTTCGCCTCCGAATGGAATGGATGCAGTGCATTTTATAGTTCCTATGGTTATGTCGTGATTCTCTTGGGTAGTGGTAACGGTTAGAGACTCTGGGGCCATGGAAGCTTTGAGAAGAAGACGGGTAAAATGGACTTGACTTGGAAAATGGCCAGAGTCGAAATGGGATTGAGATTGAGATGCGGCTGGGGATGATGGCTGGGTGGTGGTGCAGATATCAGCGCAGGCAGGTGACTTTTGTAGGCCAGGTGCAAACGGCGGTTCTTCCTTTGTTTGCGGTGAGCATGATAACAGGGCTTATCTCTCGATGATAGGCTTCCTTCGGCAGGCAGAGCTTAGGCAGAGCTTGGTCACAGCATCAAGAATGGGTCGGGGTAATCTACACTTATCAGCTTGTGCGAAGGCATGATACCGTCGTCAGGTACACGTGATGGTACCTGGCCTTGATAGCGTGGCCAATGAAGCGGAGGAGAAAAAGGCGATACATGGCGATCAGCCAGCATTCCCCAGGGTGTGGAGATGGCATCTGGAGATCTGGTTTGATAATGGGGTGTGGTGGCAGCTGGGCGTGGCGATAAGGGTGGTGAGCAGCGATAGATAGCCGTGCCGTCGCGGTGCGACTAGTTGTACTACGCCAGGCGCGGGGTCCGACAATACCCGACCGCCGGCGAGAGTAGGCTAGGCTAGTACGAGTAGTGTCGTCCCTCCAAGTAGTGCTATGTAATAATAAGTCACCAGCCTACAGCCCTACATACGTGTCATGCCCTCTTCTCACACGACGACAACAGGCGACCCCATCGAAACCCGACGGGCAGAGTCGTGTTGCTGCCAGTCCAGACATGCTCGCGGTGTGTCAAATTGTGGGTGCTCAACAAGGGGCTGCGGAGCCGTGCGATGAGTTGTTCTGATGGCTTGGCCCACTGCCAGTTTCCCAACACTTGACTGCTGATGACGCTGGTGCTACGACTGCTGGTTTGGCGACCGAGGGGTTATTTTTTTTTCTTATGCCATTTGCATTGCGCACACTGGCTGTCGTGTGCTGCGGGCTGCCGTGCGTTCCATGTCCACATGTATGGACCGTTGTAGTTACATATCCGGGCTTGGGAGCCGGGCGTCATGCACCGCACTTGGTGTGGCGTTTGACAGGGCAGGCCATGGCTCACGGCCAACGCCAGCGACGGCCTCGAGCTCTCCGTGAACAACAACCCTGGGGGGTTGCTTGTCGCGTGTGCTGGCGTCCAGCGCTCCTTTATGCGCAAAAACATGGGTAGCGCGCGGCCAGATTAAGGAGAGTGGTGAGTGCGAGTGCGTGATGTGGGGAGCAGAGTGCCATGCTGGCCGTCACGTGCCCGCCGCCTTGGAACATGAACTTTCAAGCGAAGTGACGACGGAGCTGCAGCAAAGGCCCTCCCGTCCAGAGCCTCTGCTCCCTACAAAGTCGCCGTCACCTATATCTCCCCGCCTGATCCCGCATTTGTATTCTGCACATACCCCTCCTCCCCCCGCTCTGCCTCGACTTTTCCGCCTGCAGCATTCGATTCCGCCATCTGGTCTGGTCTGGCTGCCCGGCAACGAGTCCGTCCCGTGAGGAGCAAAGAAACGACAGATACACAACAGCGCTATGGCGGCGCTGGGCGAGGAACTCCTCAACATTGTCAACAGGCTTCAGGACCTGGTATTCAATACGATTGGAAATGATTCTCTCGATTTGCCCCAGATTGTATGTGCGCCCCAGCCGGAAAAGTGAATGCGGTGAGGGCGGAGCAGATTTTCAACCGCTCCGCTGCATGCTGTCGAGGCGCTGCTAACTGGCCCAGGTCGTTGTAGGATCGCAGTCGTCTGGCAAATCGTCAGTGCTTGAGAACATTGTCGGCAAGGATTTCCTGCCCCGTGGCAGTGGCATCGTCACCCGCCGACCGCTCATTCTCCAACTCATCAACCTCCCCAGCGAACGCGATGAAGACGATGACGATGAAGTCCATGTGCCCCACACGCCCGCAAGTGTTGCGAGCCAGCAGGAGTGGGCTGAATTTCTCCACATTCCTGGCCAGCGCTTCTACGACTTTGCAGACGTCAAGCGCGAGATCGAGAACGAGACGTCCAGGATAGCAGGAAACAACAAGGGCATCAACAGGCAGCCCATTAACCTGAAAATCTACTCGCCTCACGTCTTGAGTTTGACGCTGGTCGATTTGCCTGGTTTGACCAAGGTGCGCGCTTCCGACTTTTTCTGCGTGGCAATCCCAGGCTAACAAACACAGGTGCCCATTGGTGACCAACCCTCCGATATCGAGAAGCAGACACGGAACTTGATCACCGAGTACATTGCCAAGCCAAACAGTGTCATTCTCGCAGTCTCCCCCGCCAACGTCGATCTCGTAAACTCGGAGGCTCTGAAGCTTGCACGTCATGTCGACCCCATGGGCAAGAGGACCATTGGTGTCCTCACAAAGCTCGACCTTATGGACCACGGCACCAATGCCATGGACATTCTCTCAGGCCGTGTCTACCCACTCAAGCTCGGCTTCATTGGTATTGTCAACCGATCACAACAGGACATTCAGGGCAACAAGTCCCTGGCCGATGCCCTACAAGCCGAGCGGGACTTCTTCAGACACCACCCTGCGTACAGGAATATGGCAAACCGCTGCGGTACCCAACTGCTTGCTAAGAGCCTGAACCAAACGCTCATGGCTCATATCCGAGACCGTTTACCAGACATCAAGGCACGCCTGAACACCCTCATGGGCCAAACACAACAGGAGCTTGCGAGCTATGGCGACGTCACCTTCACTGGAAAAGAGCACCGTGGCTCCCTCATCCTGCAGCTCATGACTCGCTTCGCCTCTTCCTTCATTGCATCCATCGACGGTACTTCTACTGAGATCTCGACAAAGGAGCTATGCGGTGGTGCCAGGATATACTACATCTTCAACTCGGTCTTCGGCAACTCGCTCGAGCAGGTCGATCCTACCCAGAACCTGTCCGTATTGGACATCAGGACGGCTATCCGCAACTCGACTGGTCCCCGACCCAGTCTCTTCGTTCCCGAGTTGGCATTTGACCTCCTTGTAAAACCTCAGATCAAGCTTTTGGAGATTCCAAGTCAGCGTTGTGTCGAGCTCGTCTACGAAGAGCTGATCAAGATCTGCCACACATGCGGCTCCACTGAGTTGACAAGATACCCCAGGTTACAAGGAAAGCTTATTGAAGTCGTGTCAGATCTTCTCCGAGAACAGCTTGGCCCTTGCTCGGGTTATGTCGCCTCCCTCATCGATATTCAGAGAGCCTACATCAACACAAACCACCCCAACTTCCTTGGTGCTGCTGCTGCCATGTCATCTGTCATCAGCGACAAGGAACAAAGGGAGAAGAAGATCGCAATGGAGGCTGAGAAGAAGAAGCGAGAACAAAGAAGATTAAAAGAGCTCCAGAACGGTGCCAACGGAGAGGGCACAGAAGACGGCGAAGGTGGCGACAACGCATCGCTGAAGTCTCTTCCTCTTCGAAAACACCAGTCCCAAACCAGCCGTAGCATGTCACCGGCTGTGGGACGAATGGTGAACGGATCTCAGAGCACAACAGCAGCACTCAATAGCCGCAACCGGTCACCCCCCGGTACTGCCCGTGACAGCTTCTTGAACTACTTCTTCAGCAAAGACAGCAACACCGCATATCCTAACCCACAGGGCCTGCCACAAGCAACCCAACCAATGCTTGACAATCGGCCAGGAAGCCGACACGTCACCCAGAACATCGAGCCCAGTTTTGCACAGAGCATTCGGAGAGGTGACAGCAAGCAACCCGCCCATGTGCTGGCGATGATGCCACCAGATACCGATGACTATGACGCACCGTCGAGTGCTGCTTTCAGCGCCCCTCCCCATAGCCCAAATATGGGCGGAGAAAACTTTGAAGGCGGCTTTGTAAGTTTCCATATCAGACCTTGTTGACGCTGAATACTAACTTTACACAGCCCTCCAACCCTGAGCAAGCACCAGCCCTTACAGAACGCGAAGCGCTTGAGACTGAACTTATTCGCCGGCTCATCTCATCGTACTTCAACATTGTGCGAGAGACTGTTGCTGACCAAGTGCCCAAGGCGATTATGCATCTGTTGGTCAACCACTCCAAGGATGTTGTACAGAACCGTCTGGTGTCTACGCTGTACAAGGAAGATCTCTTCCAGGAGCTGTTGTACGAGGATGACACGATCAAGGCTGAGCGCGAGAAGTGCGAGAAGCTGCTCAAGACGTACAAGGAGGCTGCCAAGATTGTCGGCGAGGTATTGTAAGAGAAGCAAGGGTTTGACGATGAAATAAAACGGCATAGCTTCACTGCAGGTTGTTGAAGATGTGCAACTGTGTGTGTCTTTGCGGCTTGGCTGCAAGGGATCGGGGTAAAGGCAGTGTCAAGCGCTTGGGAGGCGAATTGGGGAAAGGAAGGGCCGCGCAGCGTTCATGTTGCTGCGGCCCACTTGTCTCGTCTCTCTTTTTGCGCTTTTGGCATTTGATACTCCTCTGTTTGGAAAACCACTCCACTGCTCTTGTTTTTGTCTTGTTGTTTTTTTCCTTTTGGATTGGATACGTCTCGAGAGTTGCATGGCACTTTCTTCTCATGGGCTCTGGTTTTGGCTTTTTGTTACGAATTAACGCCCATGGGTGGTTTTGAGAGAGCGGGGCCAGGTGATGAGCTGAGATGAGACATGTATAGAATACAACGTTTTCTGATATTAAAGACATTGACTTGGGCCGATGAACACGTGACATTGTAGGCGGCTCTGTGGTATGCATGCTCTTCTGTTGTTGTGCTGCTGTTTTATCTCTATTCACCATCAATTGAGTGGGGGTCGTTGATTGGGTTGACCCGTGTGCAACACTGATATGAGAAGAGAAACGGAGGGGGAGAGCAAGATGAAATAAAGCAAGCCGACGGGGTGCCATAATTCAAAACTTGGAAGCATGTGTATTTGAAAACGTTATCAACCCGACGTCTATGTTGTACAAAAAGGGCACAAAAAGTACCGGGAGATTGGTATCTCGTAGATGTCGTACGACTATTGACTAGTTATCCTCTCTGTCTCTCTCCCCCTCTTTCTCCCAGTCGTCTTCTGGGCTTGGCAAAAAAGGGGACAGCCGCATTATGTCCATGCTAGGGTAGGAAACAATGAAGCCCTTTCTCTGACTAGGCTTATTTGTCGGTTATGCCGAGGAGGGCGTGTAGATCGGCATTGGGGTCTTTTGGGTCGGCCTTGGCTGTTTTTTAAACCCATCAGTTAGTAAAAAAGATGAGTTTTGGCTGAGAAATTTGGCATAGCGAATAATGACGCACCTCCCGATGATTTTGGCTGTTCTGAAGGGTGGTCTCGTGCCCATTGCTCCTTTGCTTGTCTGATCAACGCCTGTTTGTGGTCCCACTCCTTTTGTGCGGCCTTTGCCCGGTCGGCGGCAGAGAGCGAGAGCTGGTGGTAGGCACCGTAAAAGACGCCCAGGCCGAGTGCGGACCACCGGAGGACCTGTCATTGCAATCCATTAGCCGTCATTGTCAATATATCTGGTGGTCTTGCGGGACTCCAGCGAAGCTCATTGTTCTGAATATTTTGGGGGGATCCTTTGGCGGGATGGAGGGGGCTGAGCGTACGTTGACACCGACGGATGTGGACATGGTGACGGTTTTTGGGGGGGGGGCGTGTAAGAGGGCTTGGGATAACCGTTGTTCTTGGTCGTCTATGTCCAATGGCAGATATTCCAGACGAGACGGTGGTGTAGACGCCGGGGGGATGGGATCCGGGGCGGCAGGACGAGGGGCGTCGGGGCGGATGCGGGTTGTTGGGCGTTGCAGAGCTGTCAAAGTTGAGGTTGGACCTGGCGCAAGATTTGGTCGGGACTGCCGCCCTCGCTGCGAGCTAGTGCGTCCCTCCCCCCAGTCCCTGAACACTCACCAACTGAACACTCCGCTTGGCGCGACGACGTAGCCACATAACAACCACACGCCACGCTGTTTTATTTTATTTTTTGCTGCTGCGGTCACTGGGCGCAAGAACGCAGAGAAAGACAGCATAAATCAAACAGCCATTCACACGCATGGGATTATATAATCAGTAACACGGCAACAAACATACAGATACCCAAACACATACACCGCATACACACTGGTTCCCCTCCACATCTCCGCCATGGAGTCGACAATGCAACAACGGCGGGATGAGATCCTCGCGAAAAAGGCAAAGCTCGCCGAGCTGAAGCGCCAGCGCGAACTGAGAAAAGCAGAGTCGGCGAGCCGGCAGTCGACAACGGGCAGTCCGCTGGGGGAAGTCCTCTCACCAACACCAAGACGAAGCGAAGACCTCGATCGGAGAACTGATGTCAACAACCTCATCAACAGCATTCTCGGCGAGAGCAGGCCTGGATCAACTGGACCTGGCTCGCCCGCCGGTCCAGGGCGGGCGACCCGACCGACATCAGTCGTCAGCGCAGGCCAGCTTAGCAGCGATGAAGGCTCCGCCGGCTTCCCGCCATCTGCTGGCATGATCGACCGAGAGATGCAGACGCTTTCGATTGGCCCACTAGCTACCGTGTACGAAATCGACGGCCAAGTCACAAACGAGGTCAAGAAAGAAAAGGAGATCATCACCTACAGCAAGGGAGTGCAGGCGAGCATAGAATGGAGCCCCTCAAAGGAACGCCGCGCGGGCGGCAGCGACAGCGAGCGCGACGATAGCCCTACACGATCACCCAAGAGCAAGAGGCTGAGCAGGAGACAAAAAGAGCGTGAGGAGGAGATTCGAGCCCAACTGCGCAAGGAGATTGAGGAAGAGATCAAGGCAGTCCAACAACCACCCCAGGAAGGCGCGCCACAGCCGGGATCAGACGAGAACTTTCCCTTCAAGACTCTCACAAATGAGGAACTCACGGCCGTGGAGAACTCGGAGGAATTCATTGGCTTTGTAGAGCGAAGTACAAAGGTGTTGGAGCGGGCTCTCGACCAACAACTAGGCTATGACATTCTCGCCGACTATGCGCATGCAGGTGTGGATGTCGACGACTCGGATGAAGGCTACGGCTCGAGTGGAGCAAAGAAGGGTCGGCGAATAAGGGAGGTTGCGCAGTTCTGGGACGAGCGGTGGAGCAAGAAGCGAATGATTTCCGATCTGGGCTTCTCCACAAAGGTACGGAATACCGTCTTGTTTCACAGAATCACTATTAACAACAAACTTGAAGTTTCCTGAACTCGTCCTCGCCTCGTATACAAAGAACCCATCTGCTCCGCACGACCCGGATGGTCTTGTCCAAGTCTGGAACCTGCACATGCATGATCGACCCGAATACATCTTCCACGCCCAATCGGATATTCTTACTGCCAAGTTCTCTCCATTCCATCCGAACCTCATTGTTGGCGGTGCCTACTCTGGCCAAGTGCTGTTATGGGACACTCGGGCCAAGTCTGCACCTGTGCAAAAGACACCCCTTACAGGATCTGGTCATACACATCCCGTTTACTCACTAGACATTGTCGGTACACAGAATGCCAACAACATCATCTCGTGTTCGACGGACGGCGTTGTATGTGGCTGGACAGTCGACATGCTTTCGCAACCACAAGAATTCCTCGAACTTACATCGCCGCCCCCAGCAAAGACGGACGACATGGCGGTGACTAGCATCGCCTTCCCTCAATCGGATCCGACATATTTCCTTGCTGGCACAGAAGAAGGCTCCATCTATCCGTGCCATCGCTACGATCGTGCAGGTGCAAAGGCCGGTGTGGATGGGCGTGTCAAATACGCTGGTCACGCTGCGCCTGTAATGAGCTTGGACTTTCATCCAGCAAAGGGCCAGATTGATCTTGGCGATCTTGTGCTATCATCCAGTGTCGACTGGAGCGTCAAGCTATGGAAAGTGCGGCCCCCAGCCGCCACGGGCGCGACCAATGTCACTCTGCCAGGCGCCGCACAACAAGTCACGCCCGTGCTGGACATTGCGCGTGAGGATCTTGTGTATGATGCGCGATGGTCGCCTGTCAAGCCCTCTGTGTTTGCTCTTGTCGATGGAGCAGGTAGCCTTGAAGTGTGGGACATCAACGTCGACGTCGAAGTGCCTGTACAGTCTATCAAGCCTAGTGATAGCAAGAGAGGCGCATTCACGAACATGCCGACGGGCTTAGGATACATGAACAGAAGTCTGAATAAGCTAGCGTGGGAGAAGAATGAGGGCAGGAAGGTGGCTGTTGGTGGCATGGATGGCGTTGTCACCGTATTTGAAGTTGGCGACGACTTGGGTGGTGTACAGACGAGGAGCGAGGAGTGGAGCGGCGTGAAGAGGCTTGTGAACCGACTTGAAGGGCATGGCGATGGTGCGAACGGGAAGTAGGCTTTGCATGGTCAACTCGCTGAGATTTATCATGGAGGGCAGACAGTCCACAATGTGCCAAAACTTTGCGATAATACCCCAAATTTCCGTAAGCGGAAACCTCGTTGTTGACCAGGACGAGATTGATTGCTTTCTAACATACCCCCAATGTAGTTATTAACAGAGTTTCTCTTGTTCATATCTCTTCACTAACTCAATGGCTCATGTCTATCGTTTCTGCTTGACGGATCGCTTGCATCAGCAAAATTCATGGATAAAGCCAGGACGTACAGTATGTATGCCTGTACATTTGAGGGGAACTTGGTGAGGACGGCCCGTTAGCGCACCAAACTACTGTTGTCGATTGCGTGTCACTCTGCACGCGGCTCTGCCCTCCTGCCAGTCAGATAGGCTAGGACCCCTGTTGCGCACCGCCACACCACAAGCCACACATGCATCTCCTCCACACCTCATACATCATCTACCCGGGCTAGCGGCCTAGCAGGTTTCCTGTCACAAACAGTATCGGGGCTCCGCGGCTGCTTCGCTCTTTTTCTTCTGACCCAAAAAAGAGCTGAGCTGTCTTGTTTGACCTTTGCTGTTCATTCATCTAGACGGGTTCTAATGCTTTTCTCCTTAGAAAGCGACGTCTATCTTTCTCAATTGAAGATATGAGCAATGCTTCGTATTGCGTTGGCTCTTCTACCCGCGCTGTCATGGCCGGCTTTTTTCCAGTCGCCACAGCAGCAGCAAATCAAACATGAACAAATGTAAACTAGTTATAACTATCCTTTGATTGTTGTTTTCCTTGATTTTGGTTCCATTGCACATCATCAGAGCAGAAACAAGGGAGACAAGAAATGATGAAGTAACAAGGCTAACTTTGGTCACGATAAATTCTAGTGCAATAACTTCCTGTATGGCAGCAGTCAAGAGCAACTTCCCTTGCCATACTACACCTACGCCAGACTACGCGTGCCTGTGCAGCCAGTACCTCTGGCGCATCTCGTGCTACGAAAACTACGCCTCGGGGCCGTGGGCCCATGCAGATCGCGCCATCACAGAAGGAAACGTTCACAACACTTGCCGCGCGGCAGGTAGTGTAGCAGTGGATCAGGTTCAAAAGGAGCACGCACGGCGAAAACGGCAAATAGGCGACTTTTTGTCGAGTATTGTGGGTGATGTATCGTCGATTCTGTCAAGCAAGGGCGTTACAGTTCCTACAGCCGTGATTGAGAGTGTGGCTGGCGGAGTGGTGAATGCCTTGCCGACGCCCGTGGATCCGACAAGTATTGCAGCCAGGATCACGGCAACAAGTGCAGTTGGAGAGGAAAATGGATCCATGACAGTCACAGAGATCGGAACTTCTACTTCTTCGTCGACTAGGGGAGCAACTTCTGCGTCATCCTCAGAAGGACCGGCTTCTTCATCTTCTGCCACTTCCCCACCGCCATCCCCATCGAATTCAAACTCAGGGCCCTCGGCAGGTCTCATCGCCGGGGTGGTCGTAGGAGCCATCGCAGCCCTTGCCCTGATTGGAATCTTCATCCTACTCCTCCTTCGGCATCGCCGGAAAACCAAGTGCCAACCTTCATCGCCATTCACAGACAAAGAAGCTAGTCCCACGATATCATCATTGTCTTCCAATGGCCATGTACCCCAAGTCGACACTTCCTCGATATTTCCTACTCCTACGGTACTACCCGCAGGCACAACCACGGCCCTGGCATCCCCAGAGCCCGCACTGCGCTCCCCAATTTCCCCAGTCTCTCCCATCATTCCGCAAGACCAAGCACCCTGGATATCCTCTCCATCAACACTTGCTGGTGGAACCTTGCCCAGATATCCCTCTTCTGCCGGTAACACACCCTGGGACTCTCACTACTACTACCAGGATTCTAAAACACCGCAAACCACCGAGATGCCCACATTTGCTAATGCCTGGGAGCTGGATGGTAAGGAGATATCGCATCTGGGTGAGTTTGGCGCTGCGCAAGAGAATCAATTGGATGGAGATGGCGGTGTACGGAGAGAAGGCCGGGGACGGGAATGTGTGACGGATTATCGAGCTGGTGAGGAGAATCGTTTGAAAGGAGAGTTTGTAGGGAGTAAGCCGGTTGAGAGGGGCTGGTGATACAGCTGAGTGACTGGTTATCTTGCTCTTTGTCATGGACTACAAGATGTCACCTCACGAAGGTTGCCGTATAGACGCAATAGATACTCGAGACATTGAGTATTTTTGCTGCAAGGAAACAGAGTTTAGGGAGAAATTCATCCAAGTTGCGACGTAAAACTTGCGTGCAACATGGGCAATAGAGATTAGCTATCAAAGTATGTCAGTAACATACTGTGCGGAGATCAGAAAAATGATCTGCAATATACATTGCAATTTCTCTCTAACAAGGTCCCCTGTATAGCATTCGCACACTTCGTAACGGTAGTGAAGGCTCCTACCATGTCTAAAGTGTCTTTTGCAAGAATCCATGAAGGTTTCGTATAGTTGCAAAAGATATATCTCATCTGTTTAATAATCTTGGCTCCAAATACCATAGATCCGTCACACTAAAATGGCGTCCTTCTTGGTGGAATGCGCTAGTTGCGGATGCACGCAGCTTATTAATTGCGCGCGTTGAGGCTTGCTATGAAGCTACTGCAACTCTATAGTAGTGCTTGATTTGTCCGTGAGAAGCGCGCAGAAACGAGGCCCCCAACGTGCAACCAGCTAACTTAGCAAGGACGTAACGCCGACTTTCCAACCAAGCATCGCCCAGCATACTCGCGAACCATGCTCCCGCATGAAATGTTTCCTATTATTAGAGGCACCCGGTAGAACATAGAAACAGGGTGAAAAAGTTCCCGTAGCATGCATGACCTATTAGACCTGCGTGTGATTAATATACAATATTGATGTGGTAAGACCAATTACTACATCGAGTAATCCTACCAACGTAAATCCAGCCGCTGACCAAAAACAGAGTTTTTCGCCTATTGTCATCATTACCTGCAGGATCATGTTTACTCGACTGGATCACTTAGCAGCAAATAGTCAAGACTGTCAAAGCCAGTCATGCAGACCGACGATCGGGTAGAGCCGACTCCGGAGAAAGCTTGTTTTATTGGATGATCATCATCTGTACATTGTACAATGCGGAACGGACGGCTTTGGAGAATATGAAAGATTAGTCAAAAAATCTTCTAGCACGTCCGTCGGGTTGCACAAGAGTCAAGGTCTTCAGGCTAGACTTTGATGCAGTAACAAGGTACTAATGCTTGATAATACCTACCTTGACCGAACTACGGCATGGGACTTGCACCTCGCCTATTATACGAATGGGTATACGGCAAACCCTGGTAACAATGGAGGCTCACGTGTATTCCACGGGTAGCCTGATATTCTTCTGGGACTACACTGTAAGACCTAGCATATGTTCTTGAACAACTCCGTTACTTCCGACTTCACACTTGTACAAATACGGTCGTTGCTAAATGATGTCGCAATGCTGATCCATGCTACATAGGCGTGAATAGAACGTCGATGATGATACTATCCACTTAATCACAGCCCTCGAGTACACATAAAACTTCATCTCTCTTCCATCTAAATCCTCAGCATCGAGCTGAACATATCCTTTCGCCCCTCTTCTATCCCTTTCGAAATCATCCAACTCCAAGCAACCAAGCCTCAACCCAGCACAGAAAAAAACCATAATGCAGTTCTTCTACGCCCTTCTCCCTCTTCTGCCCCTTGCAGCCGCGAACGGCCGAGTCCGCTTCAACGCATTCGACCACATCAACTGCCAGGGTTTCGAAGAAAACTACGACCTCAACCCTGCAACAGTAAAGGGCAACTTTCCAGGTAAATAAAGACCTTTGAAATTTCATCAGATGACTGCACACGTTTTCTAATGACATCCAAAGGCCCCCGCGGAGCTATCCAAATATTGCAAACTTCCCCGGGATGCCACATCACGCTGTACACTGGCTACAACCAGTCGCCAAACGATGGTAGTCGTCTTGCTATTCCTACCGACAATGCTAATTGCTACTTTAATGGCAATGGGTTTGAGCAGTATCATAGCTTTGGATATTACTGCCCGTAGACTACCTACAAACAATTGTTGCTGCCGATAGATAAATAAAGGTACAAATGAGGTTACTATATTGCCTAAGGCTGCCAGAATATGATATACATTGTGTCCGAGAAAGTATAAGACGTACCATACATGGATGTGAATATTCGAGTGAGATTGGCGTTGAAATATAACCTATAAGGGATTGCTTGATATACTGGACTTCCTCGACAGCGTATCGGCGCTGACAAGGGACTCGATTACATACACATTGCGAAGCCTGGTAATACTCTCAACGAGATAGATCCATCAAAGCTACTACGAGACAAACGTATCATGATGCAAGATGTCTAACCCGAGAATGAAGTTGGAAGAATCGCCTTGAGCGATTCTCTAAGTTCAATTTCGGTTTAGCAAGATCGACTATATATCTAGAGTCTAGTGCTTTACTAGTTAGTATGCTCGCGAATATAGGGTACCTAAAATAGCGAGATATAGTAATTTTTATCTCTGAGATTACTATACTCAGCAGTTACTCATGCGAGATTAAGAAAGCTTCTATGGTGCAAAAACTTACAAATCACGTTTTTATAAACCGAACGTTAAAAGAAAAGTAATTCATTACTGGAATCATTTTCAAACATCTCAAAGCTATTAAAGTTTTCGAGAGAGGAATTTAACCTCTGAATATCATTCGGTCCTTCAGTATCACCAAGAAAACCCACTCCACTACCCCTCCGCGTTTACCACATAAGGGCCGAATAGTAATATTGC
This sequence comes from Bipolaris zeicola 26-R-13, assembly GCF_000523435.1. Lineage (NCBI taxonomy): Eukaryota > Fungi > Ascomycota > Dothideomycetes > Pleosporales > Pleosporaceae > Bipolaris > Bipolaris zeicola. The sequence continues at coordinate 78,725 of NW_006912131.1, forward strand.
TTGGCCGATGACGCACGGCATTGCATAGATAACAGCAGCAGTGGGTGCAGATGGATTGGATCGGCAAAAACTGAGGCTAGACTAAGGTGATAGATGTCCGGCTAAATGGCCAGGATTCGATACACCGTACCTGCCTAATCAGGCTAGAATCCCGGACTGAACACTACGGAAGCGTACTTGGCGGCGGCATTAAGCTCGCACAAGCACTCAGCGTCGTATGCTTGTGTACGAGTCGCGCGGGGTATTTGGTGAATGCAGCCATTCCCATCTTTTTTGAGTTTATGTTTTGGGCACTTATCGATCTTTGCTACTTTGATTTGAGTTTTGTGATTGCAGTATACTAGCGCTACAACATGGTCCCTTACGACTGTTCGCCGGATAGCGGTTCGCTACGCCTTTTCTGGCTATATGTGGATCCAACCGAAATCGACGCTGCAGATACGGTCGATAAATGATGTCAACCGTAGTTCAGACCGCCTAAAGGGCCAATGATCCGGGCTGCTAGTACGTAGATAAGCAGGCAATTAACCAACATGAGAAGGTGGGAACGGTACCATGTGCATAGGGCGTAACCAGGTTGGAATCATAGCCTTGATACATATATACTGGCGCTCTACGCTGTGTCGCACTCTACCGAGTTGTTTCCTTTTACTCGGGTGTATCGACTGCCGCAAGACTTTCGGAAGCATCCAAAAGGTATTAGAGTTTGTAATTTTGTTCTTTCATTTACACGCTGACATGTTGTGACTACAGCCATCTGCATCGAGAAAGCCTCATAATGAAGAGGACGAGTGCGCTGTTGGCTGCGCCTTTATTGGCAGCGGGTGCGCTTGGGCAATTTGTGCCTGCGCCTACTGATCTCATAACCAAGGAAGGGTATGCAAATGTTAGCGTGCGCTACAAGCAGGTACCGGCTGGTATCTGTGAGATGAACCCGGATGTGAAGAGCTATTCGGGCTACGCAGACGTCGGGGAAAACCAGCACATTTTCTGGTGGTTCTTCGAGGCGCGCAATCAGGATCCGAAAGATGCCCCTTTGACGGTAAGTATTTTTTCTATTCGAAAATGCATGCCGAGGTCTGATTTGACTTTTCTGTTTGCAGATTTGGATTAATGGAGGGCCCGGATCGAGTTCCATGATTGGGCTGTTTCAAGAACTGGGGCCGTGTGGTGTTGGGCCGGACTTGAAACCTTATGATAACCCGTACTCGTGGTCCAACGCGAGTAATATGCTTTTTATCGATGAACCTACGCAAGTCGGTCTTTCATACTCGATTCCAATCCCAGCCTACAACGACGGTACCTATATCATTGAGCTACCGAACGCGACATGTCCGGACTATGCTGCAAAATATGGAACATGTGGAACGTATTCAAAGCCAGATGTTAGCTTGACGGCCAACACTACTCAAGGAGCGGCGCCAAACATGTGGAAGACATTGCAGGGCTTCATGGGAGCATTCCCCGAATACTCGCGCCACGGCGTCAACTTTGCGACGGAGAGCTATGGCGGACACTACGCGCCCGTGTTTAACTCTTACTTCCTGGACCAGAATGCGAAAAAGATTCCTGGTGCGCACAATATTGAGCTGGAGAACGTGTTGATTGGCAATGGGTGGTTTGACCCGCTTGTTCAGTACCAGGCGTATTACAACTATAGCGTGTATCCTGGCAACACCTATGACTTCGATCCGTACAACCAGACGGTCAAGGACGAATGGTTTAACAATTTGTACGGCCCAGGCAATTGCGTTGACCGAATTAAGCAGTGCTACGAGACTGGTAGCAATGCGGTGTGCGCGACGGCGGATCAGTTCTGTGCTTCCAAGGTGGAGTTTTTGTACGACACCTACAGCGGACGGGACGAATACGACATGCGGGAGTTGACGCCGGATCCGTTTCCGTACTCGTATTTTGAGACCTACCTCAACTTGCCTGACGTGCAAAAGGCAATTGGAGCCTTCCAGAACTTCTCGACCAGCTCTAGCACAGTCAGCTCGTCATTTGGCAACACGGGCGACGACGGTCGCGAGTCTGGTACGATTGAGGCGTGCCAGAAGCTGCTTGCTGCAGGCGTTCAGGTCATGCTTTACTATGGAGACGCGTAAGTTTGGACAATGCCATGATTGAGACAGGATAGGATTTGCTAACCTTTTGAGCAGCGACTACAACTGCAACTGGCTGGGTGGTCAAGTCGTGGCGGACCAAATCAAGGCCAAGGGGTACTCGAAAGCCGGCTTTACCAACATTACTAGCAGCGACGGCGTTGTGCACGGGCAGGTGAAGCAGTCTGGCCTCTTTTCGTTTGTACGCATCTACGAATCGGGCCACGAGGTGCCCTTTTACCAGCCGCTCGTGTCTCTAGAGATGTTTGAGCGCGCATTGAAGCGGTTTGATGTTGCGACGGGCAAGAAGAAGCTGAGTCACGACTACATGACGGTGGGCACACCGACGAGCACCTACAGGGAGGGCAACGCGACCATCCAGATGAATGTGACTCCATCCAACGCGACGTACAATACGACACTGAATGCACCCAACCCGACCCTGGGCAGGCGGGACATGGTCAAGCAGTTGTGGCGGCCAAAGATGAGTCGGGTTAGACAGCGAGTTCTTTGAAGGGCAAAGGGAGGTAAGGCGAATATAAGAAGATATCAGGCTTCATGGCCTTTTGGTTGAATAAACCAGTACTCAATTCTAATCTCATAAGGTTCTTTATTTCCCAGTGGCGCGTGAGGCTGATATTACTTATTTGGTGATGTTACTGGGTATTACGAGACTACTAAGCGTATATATAAGTAGACGACCATGACAGCGCTGTATATAGGATCGTAGGCTATTTAAATGCCTACTTTCTTATTGCACTTATTTCCTATTTTTTCTAAGTCATACGTCTACCAGTTTTTTAGTATCCAACGTTCAGTTTTAGTAGGGGACTTCTACCGAGACCACCTCATGCAAACGGCCCTCTGAACTCTCTCCCTGATTGTGCTTTTCGGTACTCGTTCTTGACTGGGGTCTTTTTCTCTTTAGGAGAATGTTGTAGTGGATCCTGAGGTTCTACACGCTCTCCTTTCAGAAACTTCCTCACCCACTCGTTGCCAGGCTCCGATTTTCGGATCTCTTCACGTTTTTCCTTCAACCATTTCCTGTCTAGTTCATTCATAACGGACTTTTCCAGCTCCGCCATGCGCTTCACTATCAGAATCTCCTTCGACTCGGGGCACATCCGATGCAACCAATCATGCATTGATTCCTTGATACAGCTTTTAGCAGGGTCTTTGCCGACGAGTTCTGAGTATGACTTACGGTAGTAATTTTTGGTATGAAACAGGCAACAATTTCCCACTTATCCCTTCCGTTCTCCAGCCATCGTTCAACCAACCGATGCATTGCGTAGTCCCAAAATCTTGCAGCCTCAAACGAATCTGGCTTTCTGATATCTCGAAGCCAACCTTTCTCATTGTCGTTTTCTAGAGCTTCAGCAACCCTTTTCTTGGATAGCCAGGATTTGATGTCTTCTCGAACCTCGCGAAAGCAGTCGCCCATCATAGCCCTCAAGAACTTATCTTTGCTCCACTTATCAATCATCCCATCCCTTCGAAGTAGCCTCACAAAACAGGCTCCTATTGACTTTACCTGCTTAGGTGATGCTTTGCGAACGTCAGCCTGCTCGATCAGCCGAAAGAGATTTTTGTGAGTAAACCGCCGTATTCGATCGGTATCAAAACCCTGAACATCCTCGCAAAGAGCTTTCAAAGACATGTTTAGGATATGGATGTGGGATTCGCTAACGTCAAGCCGTATGGTAGCCTTCCGCCGACCGCGTCGCGATTCGAAGAAGTCCGCAAATCCATATCTGTCATATAGCTCCTGCCCGTGTGTTCCAAGTGTGTTTGTCAAGTTTGTACAGACAATCTTTTCAAGGAGATCAAGTTCCTCGAGATCTACGCCTTCGTATCGTTTGCCTCGCTTTTTGTGGATCTCATCCATCGTCTTGTCGTCTTTGGCACTTTCGATTAGATGTTTACTCATCATCTCGTAACGCCAGGTGATGATGTTATCGGTATCTACTACGAACAGAGTATGATACCTCTTCTCGATCTGGATCTTGAGACTATAGAGGAGTGGTGTTTCGAGCGACAGATCAACGTATTGCTCGATTACATCAAGATTGAGCGGACAGCCAATCGAGGAAAAACTCTGAACGCACATCTATAGTGCATTGACCACCAGTATCTCATCTGGATGCAGAGTCTTATTCAATCTTTCAATCTGTCTGTAAATCTTTACTGAGGTGTCGTCGGTCAATTGTCTGATAATTTTGTCAAGCTGCCGTTGGTTGACACACTGCTCGAACTCGCGGAGCAAAAGATCGAGGCGCCAGAAACAGTTTTGCACATTTTGCGAAACTTTGGCTTTTATCAACTGGTTCTTGGACATTTCTGACAGTGATGTGTCATTCCGAAAGATGGGCAGCTGGAGGAGGCGCTCGCTGATAACCTCTTGGACATCATCAATGTTGGGCACTAACACTTCGTTATTTGGCCCAGGGACAAGCGAGATTTTAGTCATCCCTTTGCCATCCGGGAGTTTCCGATTGATCTGAGGGACGGTGGTCACGAATAACCGAAGTTGTAGACCATCCTTTGATTGGCGCTCTGTTTGTTGGCTTGTGAGGGTTTCGATAACCGATGAGAGCGGCGAGGCATCAGCCGAGCTCTGCACTCCATCTATGACCATGAAAAACGTTGTCTCATCCTTGGGTTCATATTTAACAACGAGATTCTGCCAGATTTCGTCCATGGTATTATTTCCAACATTTTTCTTACAGGCTTTGGCTAAGAAATCTCGATAGGCACTGTCAGCTTGCGCAAGCTGCCAAATCGTCGATTGAAGTCCCTGATTCAATTTTGATACATCCGTTTTATCAGACAACGATCCTTGTAAATATTGGAATGCTACGAAAGCTTTTGAGGAATATGTTGCGTCTGTCGTTCTCTTCTGGAGGTGCTCTACCACGGCTGAGGCTAAGAATGTCTTCCCGCAACCTGATTCACCAATCACCAATATCATTGGTGGAGTGTTTTTCTCAATGTCACTCCAACTAACAAAGGCTTCATTTCTTGAAAACAGCCAGTGACCGGTATTCTCCACGCGCTCTTCGGCGATCTGAGCATGGCGGCGCCGCGCTAAGTCGACAGTATCGAGATTTAGCGAGGAGTGGATAAGAGACAGTTTCCCCTTTGCTTCCTGGTTTTCTTCCAGTCTCTTCAGACTGTTTCTGGCATCTTCGTCATATCTGAGAATGAGATCTAAGTCGGTCTTCATAGTGCGGATATCTTGTGCAGCTTTGGAAAGATCCTTCCCGATTACTGAAACTTGTATGCGGACAACATCTGATACCCGCGTCTCGAGCATGGCCAATGCTTCTGTAACACCGCTCCCATCCCCGAGTAGTAGTGTCTTTGCAAAAGCCTTCACTTTGAACTTCTTGGATTTAAATTGGACAGTCAGGGTCATAATGGCCATGAAATGCTCAAGAACACGATAGACGCTTGGCCTTAGTCGCTCATCCAGCGTAACACATCTGTCATCTTGGTCTTCGATATAGACATTGAGTTGCCGGAGGAATACGGATACTCGCTCCAGAAGTAGAGTCAAGTCTTCGAAGATCTTCTTGTAGTCTTGCACGGCGACAATGACAAAGTTGAGGGCGTTGAAGCATTGTTCACTCGGCCCCAAGGCCATTCCTGCCAGAGGAGATATGATCTTCCCAAGTTTCTGAACGAAACTTAATGTATCATTGACAAAGTCTTTTGCTCTTGATTTCGTTGCTGGTTTCGCCTCCTTCGGATCGATCTTGCTGATAACGTCTTCGATTGACAGTTTTTTTACCTTGGCCCAGTCCAGGTTTGCCTCCTTGCTGAATTCTTGTACCACTAGCCGCCATGTCTTCTCGAGGTCATTATCGGTTGATAGAGTAAGATTCGAAGACATGATAGGCCTAGGATTCAAGTAGAGACAGTATTACTCGCAAAGACTACTGTAATGTCGAATGCTGGAAAAATAATGACAACGAATGTGTTTTGCTGTGTAGTGTGTTAGGATGTAGACTTGTGAAGAAGGAAAATCATGGCATTCTCGTACTAACGCCAGGAAAGACATATCAAGATTGCGCTTATTTATGCACTAGCCCCGCACATCAGTATTGCTTTTTTATAGTGACCTTACATTTCGGTATGTCTTCGTCGCGTGCACTTTCGTGTCAACGCTTTATAGGCCAGATCACAGATATGGAGAAGAGACTATCTTTTGCAGATGGGAATAGTCTTGCTCGTATTGAATCCCGGGATGAGATCAGCAATGGGTGCCTTTTGTTGGCTGAGGGGATCTGAGGCGTAGCAGTCGAGCTGACTTTTAGTGGTTGTGTTAGTATGTACTACTACGTATGTGCTACCGCTCAACCTTGTGGTGCATCTTTGCAAGCTGCCTAGATCCAATGGGTACGGTTGCAAGCGCTCGCTCAAGGCAGCGTCTGCATCGTCTTTACTGGAAGAAGATACAGTCTGCACGCTTTCAATCCTCTCTCCTCAGCTCGTTATTTCCTACTGCATGTCTCGAGCGGTCGGCTCTGCTGTTGTTATCTTTAACGCAAGCCAATAACATAAGCGACGCCAAACATGTGACAAGGGATCTTCGCGCGCCACTGCCAATTCCAACGAGGAATTCGGAGGTATAAAACTGACAATTAAATCCTATAGAATATGAAATGTGGGCCTGGAAACGGTGAACAGAAGTTAGTGTAAAGGTAATATCTTGTTTTTACCAAGTGGTAGTTAACCTAGCCACAACATCATCCTAAGCGTTTTTCCGGGCTGTATCTCAAAATTTGAAGAACAAGGGCAGGGAAAGACTGCACTACCACTTCCATCTTCTTTTGTTTGATGCTCTCCAACGAATCAGAATCAGTAACCCATACTTCCTCTCCCTACTGCTCGCTCAATCTCTTCCAACATAGCCTGCGCTCCCTGTGCGCCCCTCGGCGTTCCCCGGGGAAACTTGTATCGCCCATCCACACCACCAGGCGGATCCACAAGCTTGCCTTGCGAAGAACCAGTGAAAAACGGTATCTGGCCATCGTAGACTCGAATCGGGCTCAGCTTCTCTAGAGACCGGGAGTCGAGATCATCAAACAGTTGGCTGAGGACACGCGCGTAGGCTCTTGTGAAGCCCATGTACGGGCCCCCTCCGCGATAAGGTATGTTGGCAGGGTCCTCGGCGTCCACTACAGTAACCCACGGCTCCAAGTCCAGGTTGGGGACTTTGCCGCGAACAAAGTCTGGCGCATTCAGCAGCGAAGCCAGTACGGCTTCGTCGATGACAATGAACACATCGCGCCGGACGTCCGAGGGCCACTCTTCGTCGTTATCGTCGTCTTCATTTCTCTCCCGGCCAACAAAATCCGCGATCCACTGGTTGAAGGCCTTGCGGACTGAGGCATGGTCAGCCCCGTGTAGAAGAGCACTATCAGATATGACGGGTAGCGTAAACGTGTCGGGATCCATCTCAGCCCCGCTATCTGACGGAGTAGCGTAGTCGTGTAGCTTCTTTAAGGCGGCAGCCCACTGCGCGTCGTCGTTGTCATTGGCGTAGGCGGTGCGCACAACGACAAAGCCCCATTGGTGAGTGAGGCTTTCCATTGCGCTGCGGAACTGCGCTGAAAGACTACTGAGATCCCGGGGTTGTGATTGCTCCGCCATTGTGAAGCTGGCCGTACTTAGTGGGTGAGAGAGGTGAGGGCGTGGAGCAATGTCAATTGTCGAAGCGGGGGCGGGGCAACTGAAAGGAGGCCTAATTAGTTATTAACCGGTGCAGACGAAATTGGTGTTCGATTCAGGGGCGACCGAGAAGGTCTCTGGCATATCTATGTTATTTATCCGTTTGAGTATCTATCGCCTTGGGCGTCTATTGTGTCGAAATGAGGCAGGTCCAACTTGTAAATGAAACGCCAAGCCAATTGCAACAAAACCCACACAGAGGCTGAAGACGTAAACACGCTACAGTGACATGAGCTATTTATAATGAGCTGCATACGACTGAACTAGGCACACAGGCATGGAAAAATGTGCTAGAATGAGTTTAGTGAGGATATCGGAGCAGTGAAGGAACAGTCTCAATAAAATTTACTATACAGGCGCTGGCCAAACCATGACTACCACTATATCAGATTCGTAGTGTCAATGGAAATTTCCCCATTGGTAATACCAAGCGTTTCCAAACGGGTCAGATGCTGGTTGACCTGTAGTGCTCTCGCCTGATACGTTTCGTCGTTGGGATTGTTCAACGGGCTCCATGCCCGGCGCATATCCGCAATGGCACCGCGCACCCACGTACGCGTATTTGACGCCATATCTTCCAGGTGTTCTTTGAACCAAGTATCCCAGCAATCGCGTATGTTGACCCCAGCATTGGGGTGCCCAAAGTTGTATGCATCAGATGCTCGCTGGAACTCTTCTCGGAGTACTCTGTTGATGCCCCTGAGCTTAGGTCGGACATATGGATGGTTCAGATAGTTAAACACAGCAATTGCCTGATTGCGTCAGTATGTTGATCACTCGTGATGGTCCGTCATACTCACATCTCGAATCGACTGTAGTGCTTCCCGAGGCTCGGAGTTGGCAAGCATTACCAGCCAGCTGCCATCACTGATGGGGTCCAAGTATCTCCAGATCTACAGCACCACGGTCAGTCTAAATGTCACCCATCAACACCGAAAACTCGGCTACATACCCTGGCTTTCATCCCATTCAGGTTGGTCCGAAGCAAGACGAAGTTCACCGTGTTCAGCTCACTACCCAGAGCGTCCATGATACGCTCACTGGGAACTGGACTCATGAATCCGCCAGGCATGGATGGACCGCCCGATATGGGGTTATTAAATCCGTTGATGAAGAACTCGCAAGGGACTTTGCACCTCCTGTCGCCCGGTGCATCGGTGAAAAACAGAGCCATCGTCTGTATCTCAATGATGTGTTCAGCTGTGCGAGGTCAAGGGTCAGCCATTACGATCATGTAGAAGAAACTACAATCTATAGCATGCAAGAGAGAGTGATCGTCGACTTACTGGCATAGTACTCGCCATCTGGCAGCTGGGAAACTCGGAGATTAGTCATGGAGCAGTGTTCCTCGTACATGTGTGTCAGGGCATTGTCGTAGATGGGATTATTGGAAGGCCATTGGCCAGCGCTAGTCCACGGCCTCTTCCTCCACTTGATTTTCTTGCCGTTGGGATTCGCCGAGTCTACACACTCAAACTCAACGTCCATGTTATCGCGCTTCTCGAGAGCGCCGTGATGTTCTGCAGGAGATGTGTCGAGGAGGGTGTCTCGCGCCTTCACAGACCCGAACCCCATGCCACGCCTATCTGAGGTGCCAGGAGCATCTTCATCAAACGAGTCGAAGCATAGCCCATCGACTCCGCACATCTCGGCATTGCAGATGACGACGGTAACTTGTGTCCGCCGAATCAGGGCGTCAGTGACATCAAGCTGGCAAGCGAAGCGCTCTGCAGTGATCTCTGGGCCCTCAAGATCAAAAGCAGGATAGCGAGACTTGTCAGTAAGGAATGACTTCATAGGTACTGTCTGTAATCCTTGATGCTTGGTTTTGATGAAGTCGTCCCAAGCACTGCCATAAGCCTTGCTCATATCGGTCGACGTCTGGTATATGGCCGCGAGGATTAGCATCAACAGCTTGAGGGCTCTTTCAGCATTGGTCATGCCATTACCGCCAATGGGAGTTTGCTGCCGAGTGAGAAGGTGGGATTTGTCTTCGTCGCTGATGAGGCCTCGTTCCACGAGATAACGTCGTTGGAGAGACCCCGTTCCCCGAGGACAAGTTGGACTCTTGACCCAAGCCTCCATGGCATCGCGATACTTTTGTATCTCATCTGACGGACGCGTCTCGGTTTCGTAGTTATCCGCGTCGCAGCAGTACGCTCGGGCACCACTGGTCTTACAACCGTCACCCCAAGCGTCCATGGCCACTCGTGTTTTGCCTTCAGGGCAGTTGGGATAACATCGGGCTCCCGCGGAACCCCATCCGAGCGACTTTTCCCATTTACAGTTGCTCCATTTGCGGTTGTTCGTCTTGGTGTCGCAGCAGTACTTACGTTCCTGAACCTGCCAGGTACTTGCTTCCCAGCCCGCAGAACGCATATTGCAAATGGCACCACCACTGCCCGTTGCTGAGACGACTAGTTCTGTCGGCCATGCTGAGCCAGCAAACGTACACTTGCCCAGATCGCACATTGGCGCATCGGACCACTCACAACCCTCATAGAGCTCCATGGAGCGTAGTGGTTTCTTATCCGAATCCGAAGTGGTGCAGCAGGCGGCCTGGTAGCCCGAGTCACAGTAATTTGAGTTGGATCCGACTTCCTGAGTGCCATCCGGACATTTCGAATCACATTTACCGCCGCGTTTGGGAAGTGTGTACCAACCGCACGTTGGAAGCTTCTCGGACGACGGGCAACAGAGGCGGTGGATACCCGCACCGTCACACCCCGAGTTGTCAAACATATATTCATCGGTACGGGCATGCTCATCGCTGCGCTTCATTATTTGCCAGCCCGAGGGACAGCCCCCATCCATGCAGTTTGTCCATTTGCACTGGGGATGCGGAATCTTAACTTCCTTTTCAGGACCTTCCGTACTCGGAAGAAGAAGGATCTTGCGATTTGCCGCCGCCGCCAGAGCTTTCGTGTACTTTGCGTCCTTGGTGTCGTGACTGATGGCCCATACCATAACGCCGCCCAGGCAGCGCTTGCGGGCGAACTTGGCTTTCATCTTGAACGTGTCCGCATCGTCGTACGTCAGCCACTGGTCGTCCCAGTGAAGCATCTTCACAGTCTCCTTCTCCCATGATTTGGGCACAAGGCTCTTTTTCTTAACGATATCGTCGATCTCAGAGTTGAGCAAGATACCGGCCTCGTTACTGCAAGGACCTTTCTTGGCACCCGATGCGAATTGGCACTGAGCTTCAGTGCAGCTTGGGTCTTTGAGCGTGTAAGCTCGCGCGTAGAATGCAAGGCCCAAAACTACCATGTTTGGATCCACTTTGTTCCTCCAAAGGAGATCAAGAGCGGCATCGATCTCGGTAATATTTGTATGAGGGTTGAGATATTCGCCGGTCCACTTGTTGCCTGAATCAGACGTTAGAAGAGATCATACCAAGTAGAATCAAGATTCGAACCTTTATCCCACGTGCCGTGCAAATCATATGACATGATGTTGAAGAAGTCAACTGATTTCTTGAGCTTGACGAGGTCGAAGTGTTGGAGATACCAGAAGGATGCTGGGAGCGTGATAGATAGCCCGCCGCGGCCTGCTGTCTGCCGAAGCTCTTTGGATAAGTTTTGCATGAATTTAGGAAAGTTTGCAAAGTCTTCGGATCTGCCACTGCGATCCGGAGCTTCGGGGTATTCCCAATCAAGATCAACACCGTCCATGTCGTACTTGTTTAGAAAGGCAATCAGAGACTTGATGAACTTTTTCTGATTCTCTTCCGACCGTGCAATGTCTGAGAAGACAGTCGCAGTAGGACCTGGATCGTTAAATGTCCAGCCGCCAATGGCGATGTATATGCGGAGTGTGGGGTCATCTTTCTTGAGCGCTGTCAAGCGCTTGTAAAGTGGTATGTCCTCAGGTGTCGCGGGAAGAACTTCAAATGTCTGGGGATCAATCGTCGCAAAGGCAAAGTTGATGATTGAGTAGACGCCACGAGGAATCTGCTCAGGAAAGAAGGCATTGCATGGCCTTCGAGCACCCCATCCTTCGTAGTAGCCAACCACCCTATTGAGGGTGCCGTCTTCATCACAGGTCTCTCGTTTGACTTTCTTGTTGCCACACTAGAAGTATGATAGTGAGCTTGATGCTTTGACGTAGGTAGGTCAGTTTCAGTAGTTACTTACAAAGTCTTTCGTGGTTCCGCAAAACCCCTAAGAGAGATGTTGTCAGTAGTTATACACACACCTAGCACAAAGAACCTTATATGCCGAAACACACTTACAAACTTTGAACAGCACACGTTTAGAGGACAAGTAGATCTCTTGGCCCATTGTGAACCGAATCCGGGATCACAGTCGGACTTGCGCTCGCAGCCAGAGACACAGACGTCCGATGCACAAAAGTCTGGGCCAAAACCACAATGGCCGAATTTGGAGCTGATTTGGATAGTTAGCTAGTACTCATATATTTGAGTTGAAAAGTAGCGTTTTCAGATTCTCGCATTGAGCAGTGTTTAAGCTGTCAGAAAACCCGCATAGAAAATGTGACTTACCAGCATCCAACTTCACAAAGGCTAGATGCACTACACGTTTGGGCGTAGGACAAAGGTAGGGATGTTAAGAGGAAACTAAGAAGACAGAAAAGAATGTACGTAGTCGAAGCCATGACTACAGCGGTAATCTCACAAAAGAGAGATGTATCTTCTCCTGGCTGCAGAGGAGGATGCCAAAGAAATAAAGAAGAAGTTTGAGCTAAGAAGCCTCAGCCTATTGATATGTTCAGAAGCCAATAGATCCACCTCAACAAAGCACTTGGCAGCAAGCCTTGGGCCTAGACAACTAGCCCGAGTAAGTTCTAGAGTTAACACGGGTGGTAGAGTGTAAGGCGTTCTCCCAATTAATTGGAAAGTTACACGACACTGGAAAAGTTGATTGAAGCTGTTGGTTTCTCCTGATGACTGCAGAACTCCGGCCGGAGATGGGCCTGGAGTTGAGTGGCATCGTCAATATTGCACTAATCATACTCATGGGAGAAATGAATTAATTCCCAAGACTCCACGAGGGAGGGAAATGACAGCACTTGGCAGTGAGAAAGATATCTAAATGTGGATTTCCAATCCTTCTTCTAGCCAAGAGAGGGCAATGAGGGTTCAATTTGGGAGGCCTTACAGTGGCGGGCTTCACATTGACTGTTGATAAGGCTGTGAAAACCCCTGTCGGGTCTGCTTAACCGTGTATAAGGCGTTCCAATCTAACGGCGCGTGATGGTCGTCCTGCAGGGACGCTTCGCTTAGTGTGGAGACCATGTTCGCAGGATGTAGATGGCGGCCCGAAAACCATACGACCCGTGATCATCCCGCAAATGGCGGGACCCTGATTGTCGTTAACAGCTTGCCTAAAGCAGTATGATGGCCGTCCAGGGGCCCGGATAAACCGCAGCATCTAGCTCAATTTGTAACAACTATAGTTCGCATCAATCTGCCGCACACGCCAGAAATAGAGGTGGCCTGACGCAGGTACCATTTTTTGGGGGGTCTACCATATTGTACCTGCATTTGATCTAATTTTGCTTAGGTGTAGGCTCCCGTCGGGGCTTACTTGGCGGATGTAGTAGGCTGTTTATCCTAACCAATGGATGGACCACTCGTTACATGACGGACGGTTTTTGGAAGTGTTCATTGAGTTGTAGAGCTTACAGCAAATGCGCTACCCCTTCTCGTTCGACTACCCTTAATGCCACGATCTGCTGTTGCACGCCGGCGAACACCAAGTTGTCTATTCCTTCCTTCTTCCAAGCTCTCCTTCAACTTGTCTATCTTCGAGCATGGCGCCTCACTTTAGGCTGCCGTTCGTTTTCAACACCCTCTTTACCATCTTTCTTCTACCATCACTGGTAGCTCTCGTTTTCGGCCATGGAATCGATCATGCCGAGGCCCACCGCCAGATGAAAACCATCAGACAAACAGATGCAGATGGTGTTCATGCCCCAGTAAATGGGACGACTAAACCCCGTCTGGGTAACTCGACTTCGGGCGATGCCGCTGATCTTGTTGCCGCTGCTCTAGACGCTCTTGCAGTACGCAATAGGTTGCGCCTAGACAACCCGAGGTTCAACAGTTATGAAGTCTTGCCAGCCGATATCCCGAGCGCGAACAAATCCACAGATGACAACACCGTCCCCTCGATATTGGATTTTGTTGACGTCGCATCTAACAGCACTTTGAGAAAAAGAGCGCTCAACTCCACGGGTCCTATTAGCGAAGAAGCCAACCCGGACGGTGGTTACAAATACAGCGTACCAGCAGAGCTTGTAGAAGCTGCTCGTATCCTCGCTGAGTCGACGCCGCAGCATGTTTCGACCGGCAACCAAAGCGACGTCGCCTCGAAGATCAAGGCTAAGTATGCTCTAAAAGTCAACGATACCAATGCGATGCCTGCCTCCTTTGCCATGACGGAAATGTCATCCATACTTCCCGTTGCTTCTAATGAGACGATCCCTCTTGGCTCCAGTGGTCTGAAGAAGCGAGCGTCCAAGTATTGGATGGCCAACATGCAGCAACTAGGCTCTAGTCCCTTCGCACCTAGTGGCTACAAGGTAACTATTCGTGCACTCACCACCTTTGGTCTTGCGTTGACAGGATGGAATACAGGTTTGGAGAGACGTGCGCGCCTACGGTGCAAAAGGTTTGTTTTCAGCTTTCTGTTCCCGGGAACTTGCAATTCAATTATCGCTAATACTGAGCGCTTTTTAGGTGATGGAGTCACTGACGACACGGGTAAGTCCAAGCCATCATCAAAGTATCATTGTGCATTCATGCTAACTCCTTTGTTCATCAGCTGCCATCAATCGCGCCATCTCTGATGGCAATAGATGCGGTGCCAACTGTGGCTCGAGCACTATTCACCCGGCTGTCGTCTTCTTCCCCGCAGGAACATACCTCGTCAGCAGTTCAATCATTCAGTATTACAACACGCAGCTACTGGGCGATGTATGTCCCAAGCAATCGTTCCGCGACAGGCCGTTTTGACTAACATGCGCCTTCTAGCCAATCGATGTTCCGACTATCTTGGCTGCTTCTAGTTTTGTTGGCCTCGGTGTGATTACCTCCAATCAGTACATTGGCCCGGGCCCTACTGATGAATGGTAAGTGCTAAACTATATTCTGAGTTGACGCCGTTCTCTGACTTTCGTCCATTGCAGGTATGTTAATCAGAACAACTTCCTGCGAAGTGTGAAGAATTTCAAGATGGATATCACACAAACACGCTGGGACGCGTACGTATGTGCGATCCACTGGCAAGTTGCTCAGGGTACTTCCCTGGAAAATATTGAGTTTCACATGTCTTTTGATGAGAAAACTACACAGCAGGTGAGTTGTTCGGCAGGCTTGAGATACGCATCGTCACTGTAATCATGTATCGCTGACACCCTACGCAGGGCATATATATGGAAAACGGTAGCGGAGGTTTCATGAGTGATCTTACCTTCGTCGGCGGGAATTTTGGGTGAGTGACATTCATACTTATGTTGCACTTTTGACTTACGCATCGAACAATCAGCGCCTACTTTGGAAACCAGCAATTTACAACAAGCCATTTGGTATTTGTCAACTGTAAAACCGCCGTGCAAGTACACTGGGACTGGGCGTGGACGATGCAAGACTTTGTTATTGAGTCATGCAAAACAGGTATTGTGATTGTAGGAGGTGTAAGTACCAGCCTCTTCGATCCTTAAACAACTCTGATGCTGATTTTGACGTAATTAAGGCTGGTGGTGTCGGAAGCACAGGTCAAGGTGTGGGGTCTCTTGTCCTCGTCGACGCCATCATCGCCAACACCCCTACCGGGATTGTCACCACGCTTTTCAAGGAGAACTCTACGTCCCTTCTTCTTCAAAATGTAGGTTTCTTCAACACGAAGACCGCGGTATACGAAGAATCTGCAAAGAAAGATCTTCTGGCTGGCGGCAATGAAGTAAAAGTTGAGTCTTGGGGATTCGGTATGCTCAACACGCCCGATGGATCAACTTTTGTCAACGGGCAGAAGATCCCCGCCGTCAAGCGACCATCGATGCTCCTTAGCCCAGACATGGCATATGCTGGCCCCAATCTGTACACAAGAAGGAGGCCAAAGTACCTCGACCTCAGCTCCACCCAAGTGCTCAACGTGAAAGCTCTCGGAGCCAAAGGTGACGGCAAAACGGACGACACGAACACTCTGAATGGCATCTTGGACTTGGGTGCCAGAACGTCGTCTGTAGTGTATATTCCGTTTGGAGTTTACATCGTTAAAGACACCCTCAAGATCCCGACTGGTTCGCGAATCGTCGGCCAAGCATGGGCACAGATTATGGGAACAGGAGCAAACTTTGAGGATGCTTCGAAGCCCAGGCCTGTAGTCATGGTCGGATATAGAGGCGAGGTAGGCAGCGTCGAAATCCAGGACATGCTTTTCACTGTTTCAGGACCCACGGCCGGCGCTGTAGTAGTGGAATGGAACACACGCGAGTCCAGCCAGGGCTCAGCTGGTTTATGGGGTGAGTGTTTCTAATGCTGTCTAAGTTATTCTTCTGAGCTAACGTGGATTTCAGATTCGCATATCCGTGTTGGAGGAGCAATAGGATCAAAGCTGCAGAAAAACGACTGCCCCAAGCTGACCGGCACTATCAACAAGAAGTGCATCGCGGCTTCCATGCTCCTGCACCTGACGCCTCAGTCATCCGCATACGTAGAAAACTCGTGGATCTGGACGGCTGACCACGACTTGGATATCGTTTCGCAGGACCAAATCGACATTTATGTCGCCCGGGGTGTCCTGGTCGAGTCTCAGGGCCCGACATGGCTCTACGGCACAACTTCCGAGCACAACGTCCTGTACCAATACCAATTCTCCAACGCCAAGAACGTTTTGATGGCTATGATTCAAGCAGAATCCCCGTACTTCCAGGATGTTCCCAAAGCTCCAGCCCCATTCCAGCTTGGTGGCTTCAGTAACGATCCTTCGTTCTACGACTGCTCTAGTAGCTCATCCAAGTGTGCCGTATCATGGGGCGTACGTATCATTGACTCTGAGCAGATACATGTCTTAGGTGCTGGTATGTATTTCGCAAAAACTACTTATTATATGATTCGCAAGACTAATCTTACTTCAACTAGGTCTTTACAGTTGGTTCTCGAGGTATTCACAAGACTGTCTCAAGACAGAAGATTGCCAAGATCGCGTCTTTGAGATTGACCAGAGCACCAACGTTTGGATCTACAATCTCTGCACCAAGGCTGTTCGCGAAATGGTCACTCCCGTCAAGAGCAAGGCTACCATGGCAAAAGACAATCAGAACGGATTTCTCTCTTCCATCCTTGCCTGGGTGCGCAACGGTACCATCGGAGAGCGCAATTTTCCTGGCTTCACCCTCTACAATGCAACGCAAGACGAGGATATCCTCGATGGTCTTTCTGAGGGATGCAAGACGGCATTGACAGGAATCATCAAGTGCGACTACTACACTACGCGCTTCCGCGAGCTCCGATACCGAGGCGCGTTGGAAAGCAAAAACTTGACGGACTCAGTCTGCGACCAGGGCTGCGGCCGATCGCTTAAAGCTTGGTTCGACACTGTGACTCTAGCCTGCTCGGGAGCCAAGGTGAACGACGCCATCCCTAATCGCTCTGGTGGCATCGTTTGGGCAGGTTGGAACGAGACGTGCCAGATAGACTCTAGCTCGAAACAATACTGCGGAGGTAAGTCGTCTCTGCACTCATGTCCTACCATACATCATGGTCTAACTTTCTGGTTCTAGATGTCATGAATAATTTCAAGACGGTATACGACATCAAGGAAATGCCGCGAAATGAGCTGTGTTCAAACTGTCACGTAGAGAGGCTACGCATGATGCAGTCAAGTGCCTACTCGACCTACGACGAAGATTGGAAAAAGGACTTAGAGTACGTCTACTCGACCTGTGGCCTAAGTGGTCCCACTACAGTTCCCCCGCCTCTCGTGGGTCTTGAGCCTGAGACACCCGGTCTCTGCATATCGGATCAGTTCTACACAGCTAAATCAGGAGACACATGCGACTCGATTGCGCTCGCGAACAGCGTCGCATCGGCAGCGCTCAAAATGGCGAACTCGAAGCTATACGGATGCAACGACATAAAAGCAGGCGAGAAACTCTGTCTCCCTCTGACGTGTCCTAAACTATACACCCTGCAAAAGGACGACTCGTGCGTTTCCATCGAGATGGCCCAGAACCTGACGCTTGGAGATATCAGACGCTATAACCCGTGGCTGAACCTCGACTGTCCAAACCTCCACGTCGCAACGCCTGTGTTGGGAAGTGTGCTCTGTCTGGGGGCGCAGGGTGCCAATGTCACCACAACCGCCACGCTCCCCACCGGCCCTACGGCGGCACCCGCACCGGGCGACGGGTACACAGATGCTCCCGTCGATCCTCCCAAGGGTTCGACTGTTGCTGAGGGTACTACACTGCGTTGCGGACGATGGTTCGTGGTTGCCGATGCGGCGCAGACATGCACGAGCATGTGTGTCCAAAATGGCATCACCTCAGAGCTGTTTTTGGCGGCCAATCCATCCCTCAAAGCAGCAGATTGCTCGGCCTCGCTCAAGATGGGCAAGGCGTATTGTGTCGGACCCGTCTGGCAATGGCAATCTGATCCTATTACGAGTATGCCGGAGCTGACATCGACTGCTGCGCCGCAGCAGACTCGATCCACTAGTCGTAGTTAATGTGCTTCGCTATAGCAGATATATTCATCACCTCCACAAGAAATATGGCATCGCCAAAACTGGTCTCGTGAAGATTTCTGGCAACCAGCCAACGACAAGCAGTAAGCGTTTTCACGACGTCTGCAAAGTACTATTGGTCGGTGTGTTATCTTTCTTTGTCGATAAGATGTATCCATACTCTACAAATCTTATTCATTACTTTTGTATCTCGGTTTCGTAGCAACCGCCCGTTCGGTGCATCAAACCATCTCCACACTGGCCGGGCCCGCGACGATGCGCTACTTTCCATCATTCTACTTGCGTCTCTGTGATCTCCAGCCTTCAGCTTAAGATTTGCGCTTTCGTTTTAAATAAAGGTGCTAGTATAAGTATAACATGTCTCTCTATCACTGTCAAGTTCCATACTACGTACCTTCGCACATGGCGAGCTTCCGGCCAACCGGCATCACGTGCCTGCTACCAAACGAAGAACACCGCTTTGCTCCCAGGGCCCGCATATCTTCGTCATACATCCTCTATCGTCCGTCGCTCTGAGAAAGGGCTCTGTTTACTTAGGTCTTGGAATGGTTGATCTACATCTTATAAGATATTGCACTGCATTCTCGACCCGTATATAGGCCTCTGTGTGTACCATGACGCATGGAAAGGAATATTATTTTAAACCTAGCGCCTTGGATCACGTGTAGAGCCGTATCAGCAACAGCACTTCTCTCTGCGCAATGGTTTTAGTGCCAGACGTCACCTCAACGAACAACATATGACGTCGTTTCTAACACTCTAGTCTACAGGAGATATCCCCATCATGTCCAAAAGCCACCTATATCAACATATAGGGCATTCATTGCTAGATCTTCATCTTGAAAGCAACCGTACCTATAAGCTAGTCGACCCGGTAGTTGATCACCCGGAGATGTTGATCACGCATGAATTCGGCCACCACTCGGAACAAATCGTGTTTATTTTCTCAATATAGTTACAATTGCCACTATATACACATAGACTAAAGCGTTTAAGCTGCTGTTTTAGCTGCTGCTCTTTCTACCGCCCGTTCCTTAGCGTTAGTATCCCGTTGTGCCTCTAGAAGTTATGAGGCCCGTACCGCAACCATAATTATATCTATGTCTGCAAATCGTTAATTTAGATTAACATGAACTTTCTTTCGTGGCTGTTAAGGCTTAAGAGCTTTAAGTTAACTATAGAGTCTTTTATTTTGTGTTTTAAATTCTGCTGCCCGTATATTTGCTGCTGTAAGTGCCTTACTAGTTTTCTTAAAGTACTAGTATATCGTACGACTTAACTTCTCTATTCTATAAAGCTCTTTCTGAGCTATAAGTATATTACGAGGTCCGTAAGGGGTAGAGAGATAGATCTTAGTAGTCTGACGCTGATTCTGACGGGGTGGAGTGATAGGCCTTCGAGATACCTAAGATGAATTGACTACCTAGTTAATATTTAATAGAGAGATACCTAAAGCAGCCTACCTAGCTCGTACAACTCTCTTAGTAATTGCTCTCTCTCTTGCAGCATAGTAGGCTGTAATAAAGCGCTCTTTCTTAACAGGCGCTGCGTCATTAAGGTACGAGAGAGTCTAGATTTGCTGCCGGTAGAACCTCTTAACGACAGAGAATACTGAGAGGTCTAGAGGCTATAGGACATATAAAGAATAAGTAGGTAGAAATAGAATATAGACCTTATTCTGCTTGCACTTCTATAGAAACTCTAGATTAATATAACTGCCGTAGCTATCTAGAATTAGCATCCTCTAACGATCGTCCGACACAGCCGTCTTAGGCAGAAATATCCGCTCTAACTACTCAGCTCCTATTATATTTAAAGTCTAGCCATTCTTAGATGTTATATAAAGCTAGTTAGGTATTATCGTTAGAAACTAGGTACTCTGTAGGTTCTTCCCCTTAAATATAACTACTAGGCGCAGTTTCTTACCTAAGGCCGATATATACTTAATTATTAAGGCCCACTTATGGTTCTCTAGAGACTAATAGTAAGCCTTCTTCTTTTAACTACTTGCGAGGACTCTAGTATTAGCATATATACTAAGGGCTTTTCTAGTCTTGTCTATATTCTATATATCTTTAGCCCGTATATCCAGCCTTACACGAACCCTCTTAAAGAGATTAAGAAATACGCGGATCTGTCTAGGAGTCGCTCCCTTAGCCTAGGTAGCCTTAATTTTTCGTCTAATAATAGATGCGACGCGTAGATTGCGCTTTAGGAAGGTAGTTATCTAATACTTGCCTATAGGCCTGCGGTCTCTATTTATCCTTAATATTTAGTTCGCTATTTCTCGTGCGCGTGCGTGTAAGGGAGGAAAAGCCTATACGTCCTCTTTTAGTATCTATTATATAAGGAAGTCCTCCTGCTCTGGGGTTAATCGCTGTTGGTATACGTGGCTTGCGTGGTTGCTCTGTCTGCCGTTCATACGCGTCGAGATTATGGACTAGGGAGGTTGTACGCTTTTATAGCGGCTCTTTGGCTTAGAAAAACACTAGAAATAATATCACTAATAGCTGATTAAATAGCTTCTTTACGGGCATCCATTTTGGCTGTGTATGTGGCGAGAAAACACGTGTTTTGATGAGGGTGTTGAGTTCTGATCAGTGATCAACATCTCCGGGTGATCAACAACCCTGTCGACTAATAGCTTATCCAACTTTCCAGATTAAGCTTTTGCCAATTTCGCTTAAGCTTCAGCTTGTCGTTGTCACTGGCCTTGGTTGATTGGACGTGGCATCCAGCGGGCTGCCTCCTTGTGTTGTGAATGGCTGATCCACCCATCTAGTCTCCTAGTCATCATGTTTGCTGGTATGCCATCTTTACTGCTGCTTCAACCGTCCCTGATTGTGCACTTAGCCACGATCCACGGCGTCATCGCCAGGCCACGCGTCTTTTCCGTCTGTGTCGTGAGATCTAGACTGGTTGCTGCAAAGGAGACTTTTGGTGCACGACGCGTACATTGGTAACAGGTCAGCAGTGATTGGTCGAGCTTATGTGTGGTCGGCGATGGGGCGCGAACATAAACCTCTAATACTGCGATGAGTTGGAAGGCAGTGCAATATCGTTACAGTTTCGTTTGGCTCAGTGTTCAATGCCGGCCAAGATGAGGTGCTCTAGCATGAACTTATTCTTCCCATATCTTCTAGGTGAGCCAAAAAAACATCAATTCGAATGGCTATGAAGCTAGAACAAGCACTCATACCTGATTTCTCGAACAGCCCTTTCAAGCCTTGCTGTAGCCTCAGATGCATCCACTTCGCAGGACCAACCTGGATACGCAACCTTCATCCAGTCCACTGCGCATGGTAATCTCACATTTTCCCTGAGTGCTGTGAACAGTACTGGCGATACCTACATACACCTTTCTGGACCCACAACATACCAATGGATCAGTGTTGGCACAGGCTCGAAGATGGCTGGCAGCGTGATGCTGATTGTGTACAGGAATGAGTCTGCAAACGGTAGGTCTCCATGTTTACACCTTACCTCACCTTCTCAAAAACATACTCACACTGGAAAGGGATAACACTCTCAACGCGCCTGGCCAGCGGAGAGAATCAGCCTGATTACAGTTCCCAAATCGACTGTAAACTCCTATCTGGAACAGTAGACAAGGATGCCCAGTCCAGTACCATGAAAGAGCGCAGCTCATCTTCTTCATCCTCATCATCCGACTTCTTCTCCACAAACATCCATTGTACCAACCTCCAATCTCTCGGCCAACACGACGGCACCCTCTCCTTCGCAAACCAGCAGCAAAACTTCATCTACGCCCTGGGTCCTTCAGCGTCCTCTTCTAACTCGCTCTCGAGCAACTCCCCCTTGGCAAACCTCCAACAGCACAGCTCAACCGGCAAGTTCTGGGTCGACATGGTCAATGCAACGTCTGTCTCGTCGACAAGCACCAACGGCAGCCAGGTGGGCGTGCCGAGCGGCGCAGCGCTGCTGACTGCCCAGAATACAGGAACAGGTGGGGGCAGTGACGCCATGAGCGCTGTGCATGCAGCATTCATGCTTCTTGCGTTCGTCATCGTGTTCCCGCTTGGCGCCGTCCTGCTTCGCTGGACCAAGAACGGAGTTAGGGCGCACTGGATTGTGCAGAGCGCAGGTTTAGTGCTCACGATAGTCGGGGGAGGCCTTGGTATCGCTCTTAGTGAGCAGAATGATGATGTAAGTTGCTTTGTCTCCGATCTCTCTTTACAATCTCCTAGAACATGTGTACTGACTGGTTAGCAATCATCCTACTCGAGCGCCCACCAGATCCTTGGTCTTATCGTCTTTGGTCTCGTCTTTGTCCAGTGGGCTCTCGGCATGTGGCATCACTTGCAGTACAAGAGATACCAGCGGCCTACGGTATTCGCAAAGATCCATCGTGTTGTCGGCCCGGTCATCTTGATCATAGGGTTTGTGAACGGGTTCCTCGGAAACAATCTCAGTGGTGATGATGACCACAACAAGTGGCAGGGTGCTGTTGTCGGTGTTGTTGCAGTGCTTATAATAGGGCTACTAGGATGGAAGGAGTTGAAAAGGAGGAAGATGGAAAAGAGGGGAGAGGCATTTAATATGAGGCCTACTATCCGAAGGAGTGATGAGGCTGATGACTCCGAGGATGCCAAAGAATAATTTCTTGGGCTGGTGAGGACTGATGGTAAAAGTGGTATTGATTGAGTCAGCATGCATGTTGTTTGTCGCATTTTCTCTTTCATAGTTCAACCGTATTTCACATATAATAGTTGATAATAGAAATTCGATGCATTCCAGTTGGCGCAATAATCTTTCATAGTCTGCCTCGCGCCTACAACTCCAACCTACCTTGAGCGCTGCACTAAGAATACATCAGCCTAAACTTCCAAAACTGGCTAAAACTGTTATTCTTCATGGCTTAGAAGATACTCTTTATAAATAAGTAAGACTCGGAAGTAATATACGTAGTACTGTAAGCTCTAGGCCTTGCCTATCCATATGCCCTATAGGACGCTTTAGATAGGAGGTAAAATCTGAACATATTCATATACAACTTTCAAGAATCGTCTTTGAAACAACCATTTTCATCTCGTTGGTTGCGAAAAAGCGTCTTAGACACACGTGCCGACCCAGTCGAAATACCAAGCTTGCTCATTAGCAGCTAAAAACTGCAGGTGTGTTTGCTCTCATGGAGCTGCTCCCTATCCTTTTCTGTAATGCCGAAAGCTATCAAATTTGTCGCTATCAGGATGGATGTTTGAGTCGATGTAGATGGCCTGGGTTGGAGCTTCGGTCATCACACCTACGGGGACATGCTGGCTGGTTGATGCTAGAGTCAAAAGGATGTTAGTAGCTGATGTCGAAGCCGTATGAATAGCAGAAAAAGCTTATATTAACTGCATTTTGGCGAGTTGGAAAACATCGGGATCGCTATTCGACGCGAATTTACGATTCATGATCCACTACATCATGTCGTCCGGTCTCTCGCAGTGTAGGTCATTCTTAAAAGCCTCATATTAACGGTTGATGATTGGTTTGACGATATCCCTTGCTCTTCATTTTCTCTCCTTTAGTTTCTGATTCCAGCAAGACGTGGAGCGAAAATAAATCGAAGCCAAAGGTA
The DNA here is from genome assembly GCF_000523435.1 of Bipolaris zeicola 26-R-13. Classification (NCBI taxonomy): domain Eukaryota; kingdom Fungi; phylum Ascomycota; class Dothideomycetes; order Pleosporales; family Pleosporaceae; genus Bipolaris; species Bipolaris zeicola. The sequence continues at coordinate 102,859 of NW_006912131.1, forward strand.
GATCTTCTTGATCGCAATAATTGCGTCGATAGCATCTGTAGTGTAGTTGACCGCCTGGTCAATATATTCTGACGTCTGATATATCTCTTGGCCTAAAAATAGGCGTCCAGATACCTGGGTGATGACTCTGGTAACAATATGATGTACTGGTACCCTTGTCCAATCTTTACATAGGGGTATGGGAGTATCGACGCCAATATTAATTTCGCATTTGACAGTATCATTCAAGCGCCGTAAAAGATCAGGAATGACTCGACGCAATAAGATATCCACACCTACCGTGTGATGGCGTGAAGTCGGCCCTGATAGAATGGATCATATCTGGATCATCAGTTCTGTTCCCTGTGTACTTGTATTATAGCAACCACTTGGTTTTAAAATGCTACAGGTTAAGAATAGTGTCTCACAAACCCGTGCAACAGCTATGTGAAGCTAATGCATTCGTCCGGCAGTTTCACGACCCCAGGTAGCAATTTGTTTGGTAGAACGACAAAGTCTTCATTCTCTGGCGACATAATTCGGTATACGCATTCCTTGAACTATTAACTTGCCAATAAGAACACATATTTTCTATTTATAAGGTTTACGCTGCCTGGTATCCATCGCGATAGACTGGCCTTACAGACCTCAGGAGGACTTGGCGCTTGCTGGAATTGACGTGTGTACTCTTCACTTTTGGAAACATTTTCACTATGACAAGGTAATCAATCTTTGAAAAGAGGCGCAATGCTACCAAGGACAAAAAAGCAAATCCAACAGTTTGTAATACGTGGGATGATTCCGTGCAGGATAAAGACTCCATGTTGGGTGACTTTGAAGAAATTGCTCATCTTGCGCTATCAGTGAACACAGGGTTGAAGATAAACTTCATTCACTACAGCGATCCTTTGTAGATCCAGGATACGGATGGACGAGTTGCTGAACATCCAAAACTTAATGTATTGCATAGTTTGTGAGAACCCATACTTGAGAAAGGGTATGGATAGATGGAAGTCGAGAGGTTCCGTGGATTACCGTAGATGTCTACTAGACTAAGCAAAGCCTCATCTCACTCTTTCAACGCTTGGTTGCTTAGAGCCTCCTTATTTGCGTTTTTGCAATGCCTTTCGGTGTTGTTGCATCGCAGTTGATGGCGTGGCTTACTGTGCTGCATGGCATAACTGATGTATGTGGGTCCGCTAGCAAGGGGATGATACAGGCTAGGGTAGAGAGTAAGCGCTGTACTCAATAGAATAGAAGCTATACTGTAAGCGTCGTATTTCTTGTTGAACATAATCCGAAGAAGGTCCTGATCTTCATTTTAGCGTCTCCACCGTACAAAACTTATGCCCTGTACCGCAGTAAGGTGACATAAACGATTTTTATTTCTATACAAGTGTACTATAAGGGTCACTAAGAGTATAATAAGAGCCGTATAACGGGAGCAGGGATAGAAACAAGGATAAAAGCATAGATGTCCTCTAGGGTACTCCGAGATCCTAGTCTTCTAATACAATTGATTAGATATGAGCATTGTAGTAAGAGGAATAACAATCAGCGTATACTTATACTCCCTTTGGAATACTATACAGCAAAGATTCCAGCTAACGAAATGTACCTATGTATACCAGTACTAGCGGCAGTGGGAACGACCCTTCCCGCCTAATGGGGGACTTTTCCCCAGATTGTATACCAACCTTCGTCCTTGAGAGTTCATTCCCTGCTGCCTATATAGCTAATTACTATATCGTAAGCATATTTAACTCTGAACATGGTACAGCGTGACTCTATCGACAACATACAAGATGGAATCGTCAAATTCTTCAAACTATTTTCACATCCTAAACTTTTCACCACAGCTTAGTCTCAGTAAAAGGTTGCAACCGTTACTGGCGGTACATCCAGCATCGACTTCCCTGCTGCTGGGTATTTGGTCAAACAAAACTAGGCTGTTGCAATTGTAGATTATAATGCAGAAGGCGGACGAAATACTGCGCAGGAACTCGGAGAGAAAGTATGTTTCGTACAAGCCGATGTCTCGAGTTACGATCAACTTGCCAGCTCTTTTGTATTAACCTGCATAAAGCACACACGTATTGATTTCGTGTTTATCAACGCTGTTGGTATTTATGTAATGGGTGGGCCGAATCCGGCCTAGCGCGCAGCTACTCGCGCCGCCCACTTAACCAAAAGGTTGGCACAAGTCAACAAGCTTATCTTGTTGTCGTGGTAGCTAGATATATATACTTGGGATCAGCTCGCGCTGCGCTAATCGCTACTTAGTAACTTATCATTAAGGGCGTAGCCCATCACAATTTATTGTTTAATCAATGATAAATCTATTTATATTTTGCAGGGCTATGCAAACTCGAACGATCGCGTTTTGCCAACATCTATACACTTAGATGGGGCGCCCGTAAAACCCGATACATCAGTAATTGATATATGTCTGGTTGGAGTCATTTAATCAACCTACTCGGCGCTGCAGTATTTTTGCAACACTGACAAAATTGGAAGATTCATAGCAACCAGTAGCATGGCGGGTTTATATCCAATAAGATGGATGCCATTCCATAGTACTCCAAAGCATCAAGCAAGTGATACAGTTTTCTGCACAAACGTAAGCTCTAATCAGGTAAAGATAGTTTAGATGACTAGGTCATTGGGTCAAAAACACGAGAGGAGTTGGGAGCCAATCTCAGTAAATTGTGTCTGCCCTGGTAGGTATATCTTAGAAGACCAAAGCCGTCAATACATGTAAGCTTGAAAAACATCCTTTTGCAGTATAACGCGTCTCTGCAGCTAAAATAAGAGTAGAAACTCTATTCTATAGCTTGAGCTCGTGCTCCTGACGTTTTTGATCGCATTTCCTGAATACAAATCCTGGGTTCTCCCATTCTGGTAGCGCGTTCTGGCATTGAATCCAGTCCACCTGCAACTCGATAAAGGGCGGTCCATTAGCAATCGAACTTGGTGCCTGTGGTCCATATAAGAAGAATGCGTTTAGGAACCTGGGCACTGTCATGCCTAGATGCGTCTTAACTCCATTCTTCCATTTGTCTTGAATTTTGACGCCGTCCTCTGCTATAGATATTCATCTTAAAAAGACTACCCGTAAGGTTATTATAGCCCGTTGCTACGACCACTACATCTAATTCGCAGAGCTTACTAGTATTCTAGTTTCCCGTAACAATGCCCTCGGCGGTGAACTCTTAGATAGGCGTCTCCTTAAGGTCAATCAAGGTGACAATGGGTCGATCCATAGATTTATAGTAGTCTTGTTCTAGACTAGGTCGCTTTGCACTGAGCTAGTATAGCTATTTTTCTAGGGCCAGAATCTCTCTTTTAACGGGATCCTTAATTCGTTGCCCTACCTTTTACGTCTAAAAGTTATATGTATTAGCGTTTATGGCCTTATTCGTCGCGAAATCTCAGAAATTATAGGATAAGAAGATAAAACCACCTTACTACTAAAACTATTTATAAATGCACTGTCGCTCTTCTTCAGTCGTATCTTTCTAATTGCTTTAACTCTTGTTATAAGGATATCCGTCCTCTATATTATATTTTGCGACGCTAAGAATGGCACTATAGTAGCTTTTTATATTATTAGAGTCATTAATAGATATAGCCTTCTTATTTATAGGGAAGCACGTTGAAGAGGCACAAATAAAGACTAAAAGTTCGCAGTTCTCCTTAGCTAGTTCCTATATAATTTACAGTCTAGACGCTCCTTACCTAATAATACTAATCTTCTTACCTTACGAGTTAAAGTCTTCAGGCTAAGAGGCTAGATGGATTAACTAGCCTTTAAAGTTAGACTTTCCCGGCCAGTCCGGAATGTATAGGTCACAAGACGCTCCTACTACAAAGAGTGCGTAAGTAGATGCAGCCTTTAATCCATTAGCTCTAAAGGTCTACGTGTTGTTCTCCGGGTTGTATCTAACTTCTTCGACTCTAGCATTGAAATAGGTGTCTTTCCGAAGGTCAAGCACCTTGTCCATGTGGTCAAAGTATCTTCACCGTGTATCCCATCAGTCGCAGTTTGTGAAGGGCATAGCATCCACTGAACCCAGCCCCGACAATGATTATGTCGGCCTTAACTTCAGTGCTCGTGTTGTTGGAACGCAAATCAGACATTCTTGTCAACTAGTAGTTTTCAAATTAGGGTTACGAGTAAGTAAAGTATGTTATGATTCAATACGATACAAAAGCTTCGTTACATATACTCGGGAAGGTTAGTAGCCGAGCCGGAACAGAGCGCACTGACGCCCTACTTCGGTAAGCGGGTGACTCCCAGGTCGGATCGTAGATCCCGTAGTGCATGTATACGCCGTATCGCGCGTATCTGCCGTGTTCGTCTTATTCATCGTGTTCGCCGTATTCTACCGATCGGTCCTTTTGCCTTCACCTTTCTATCTCCATATTTCCCCTCGGATTGTACGATATCCCCTCCTTTAAGTTGCACTTTCCCCACATTGAGTATAAGTGTACTAGTAACTAGCGTTCCGGACGCTCCGCTCCCTAGATCCCGATGCACTAAGCCCCTTGGCTCTGTCCTTAGGTCCTTTTCATCATATCTAAGTCAATTTGATTGCAAGGAAAGCGCTAGCACCGGCAAAGGTTTTGACCACCTCCGTGATATGTAAACGTCGCTACCATAAATAGGGATGTGTGTTAGTGCGACACTTGTTTTATCTTGATAATCGTAATTCGGATTTTTATACTATATTATCTAGCGCTGTAATTTACTCTCTCTTCTCTCTTCTCCTCTCTTCTTCTCTCTTCTTCCTTCTTCCCTTTCGTTAAACTAAGAGTAAAAGGAGATACAGCAAGAGAGGTTTCAAATAAGGAGAGAGAAAGAGAGAGCAAAAGGGAGATAGTAAAAGAGAGAGAAAGAAGAAGATAGGCGTATTAGACTGTGTTCAATTTGATAAAACAGATCTGAAAGACGGCCCCATAGTCTGCTTGCGCGTTTACCGACTATTACAAATGCATACTATGCATCCATTGTCTTGGTTTTTTTATTTCCCCGAGAACACGCTAATTCATATCCCGGTACCTTGCAATATGTGGGGTGGGGTAAGCATGACTCGAGCTTCAGACTCACTGTAAAGGGTTAATCAAACCTGACAGTCAAGCACAAGAATCGGCTCGTGGAAGTTTCCGTTTCCGCAGCACTTGTGCACAAAAGAATGCTACAGACAAGAAAACCACGAGTGCAACGCCTATTGTGTTCAGCTTCTGCAATGAACTAGAGGGGCCTTCGTGCAGCGTTTGAATACGCTGCTAAAACAGCCCTAAAAGACCAAAACATCCACGTCTACGCTGACAACCAAGCTGCC